>NW_025204868.1:0-1581 GCF_004010195.1 Chiloscyllium plagiosum | reverse complement strand
AATGACTGAGGAACATCCGCCTCCAGAATGCTCACCCGGCTCCTGCCTGCTGTACAGCCGGCCGGTGTGGCCGTGACACAGCAGCTGCACCAGGAAGGCGGCGGTGCCCAGTGACGGGTGTCTGCCCCGGGCCGCACGGCGCCATTTTCCTAACGGCCGCCCTCCCGCCGCTTCCCCGCTCGAGCGCCTTCTCCTCCCAACCGCCTTCGCCCCCGCGCGACGTCTGCACGGGGGGATGGGCGGGGCCGGGGGAGCCTCACCGTCACCAAACAACAACCGCTTCGCGCTACAACTGCTGCTACCTGAAGCGGGAAATCTGCATTTTAATTTTTTTTTTCTTTAAATCTGCATTTTAAAAGGGACATGGACATTTAACGGGCTATTTCTGCAAATAGATTGAAATGGACAAAATTACATTTCAAAGGGATATCTTCATATGCAAAATGACGCTGTCATATCTAAATGAATCTACATTTCGAAATCTTTAATACAAAGCAAAGTTAGATAAAATACAAAAGTATCTTGCAGAATTCACTTCAAATCATATCTGTTGAATCACAAAAAGATGATGCTCAATGTACCAAATGATGGACAATCACTGGTAATGATGGAAAAATATTGTAAAGAATGTATATATCTCAATTATATCTTAAATGAATATTTACTCTGCCTTGGACAACAACAACTAAAAAGTTGTTATGACAAATTGAAAACTACAATAGCAAAGCTTTAGAAAATCCTCCACTGAGCCAAATCTTGATTAAAAGTTTTTTCAGGAAATCCTTTAAAGATTTAAGGCTTCTCCAGCTTCAATTAGCTGAAGAAAAAAAAATGCATCTGGTTGGAGACATGAATAGAAAAGAATCAGAGGGCTATGCACCAAATGCTGGCAAATGGGTCACTAGATTAATTTAGGATATTTGGTTGTCTGGACTGAAGGGTTTGCTTCTGTGCTCTACAACTCTATGACTATTTCTACATAGTCAGAATCAATTTCACAAAACTAGGATTAGGCCATTCATCCTTTACAGCCTGTCTTGGGCTGTGGCCTAACTACGCACGTTTCAATGCAAGTTTCAGAAAGATTTCAACAGCTCTTTTCAAAAAGTGAACATGCTTTCAGACTTTAACAATGTTTCTGAATATATCAATTTAACTATTCTCAATGTTAAAGATCAGCCATTTCAGAATGTCATTTAAACGTAGAGCTTTTCTAACAATGGGTGTGAATTCTGTGTGTCCCAATATCGAGTCAGACTGACATTGTTGTTCGAAAAGCTCTGCATTTAAATGACATTCTTGAAGGTAATTTGAAACAAGTTCTGGGATTAACATACCAAAGAACAGAAGCCCATTCTAAAATATGAAAGATTTAATCTAAAATTGTTTAGTGAAGGACATCTCCATGACCGTGGACTCCTTTGGCTATAAATTCTGTGATCATGACCTTACTGTCCACGACCACCTGATGAAAGAGCAGCACTCTGAAATGGAGTGATCAGTAACAATGTCTCATTTGTATCACCCAAGGTTAGAAATGGAAGCATCTCTCTTCAAGGTTACAGTTTGATTTGCCCTTTC
>NW_025204867.1:0-9951 GCF_004010195.1 Chiloscyllium plagiosum | reverse complement strand
TTCAACTGAGATCCTGTACAAACGTTTGGCCAAAAAACTATTTTCTGCTTTCATTATTTTGTGCAAACCCAGATGTGGCCCCACCCAATTCAATGTTTCCATTCCCATACATTTTCAATGAAGTTAGACTTTTGTACTCTGTTTATTTGTTAGCACTGTTAAACTTACAAAAAATGCTGCTCATTTTGGAAGAAGTTGGAAAGTCAAATGGCATACCTGTAACACTTCTAATTGGATGAGAATCCTAGATAAAAAGGACCTACGGGTAGATAAGTATTATGAACACATTTCCCCCTCATTCTGCAACTTTACTTCTATTCTAACAATTCACACACCAATCTATATCGACGAAGTTGCGTGAGGACAAATGTGTGCCATTCTAATGTAAATTATCTTCTTGAAGAAAATGGGAAGCAAATGTCTCTATGGGTGGTCATAAAATGCGAGACACTGTAATTTCAATCATCATTCAAAACAATGTTTTGAAGTATTGCTCCTCTGTATTTTGTGATCGTCAATTCTCTATGAGGCAAAAGCATCACAGTCATGTTAGCTTTCATTTATCTTGAGTCTTTGATCCTCTAAGCACGGCTGAAAATGTTGTAAAATTATCAGGGATGCTTCAACGAGAAGCTCCAATATTTCGGATTTAGAAGAGTTCATGCAGAAGCAATGGTGCAAAATCAATCTTCCCCTAACCAGAGTGTTTAATTTGCCAATCCATGGTTGTGTTTACCATTAATGTCTTAAATATAAATGCATGATAGTCACACAAACAAACTCATTCTCCGTGGGAAATTTAAATTTTTCCAACATTGACTGGTATACACGTAGAGTCAGAGGACTATTTGGGGTAGAATTTGTAAATGCGCCCAGGAGAGTTTTCTAGAGTAGCATGTCAATGGTCCGACGAGGGAAGCGTCCACATTGGATGTGGTACTGGGGAACAAGCCAGAACATGTAGTAAAAGTTGCGGTGGGGGATTTCTTTTGGAAAAGTGACCACAATTCTTTAAGTTTTTAAATACTCATTAATAAAAAACACAGCGTACCTAAGGGAATAGTACTAAACTGGGCCATGGACAATTATATCAAAATTAGGCAGGAGCTCGAAAATGTGGATTGGTCACAGCTATTTGAAGGGAAGTCCACCTTTGATATGTAGGAAGCTTCCAAGGATAGGTTAAAGATAGTGGAGGAGAGTCAAGGCCCGTTGAAGGCAAAGTATAGGAAGGGCAACATTCGTGAACCGTGAATAATAGGAGAAATTGTACGACCAGCCAAGAGGAAAAGAGAAGCGTATATAAGATCTAGGCAGTAAATCCCAAAACATTTCATTCTTACATACGAAGCAAGCGGGTAAAAAGAGAAAAGATTGGCCCAGTAAAGGATAATGAAGGAAGGCTGTGTGTCGAAACTGAGAGAATGGGTGAGATTCTGATTGATTACTTTGCATTAAAGTTCACTGAGGAGAGGAACATAATGAATCTTGAGATTAGAGAAAGATGTTTGATTATTCTGGATCACGATGTCACAAGTAGGGAAGATGTGTTGAGTAGGATAGAGGTTATTAAGGTGCACAAAACACGAGGACCGGATGTGATCTATCCTTAAAGTTCACTGAGGAGAGGAACATGATGAATCTTGAGATTAGAGAAAGATGTTTGATTATTCTGGATCACGATGTCACAAGGAGGGAAGATGTGTTGGGTAGGATAGAGGTTATTAAGGTGCACAAAACACGAGGACCGGATGTGATCTATCCCACGTTGCTGAGGGAGGCGAGAGAGAAAATAGCTGGGTCACTGACAGATATCTTTGTAGCATCCTTAATCACAGGAGAAGTGCAATAGGACTGGAGGTTGCTCATTTTGCCCCAACATACAAGAGGGATAGTAGGGATATTCCGAAAAACTACAGAGCAGTAAGCCTGGCTTCGGTGGTGGGACAGTTGCTGAAGAGGGTACTGCTGGACAGAATGTACATATATTTAGAAAAGATTGTGCTTATCAGTGATCGGAAAGAGAACGTGCCTTACTAAGTTAATAGAGTTCTTTGAGGAAGTGACCAAGTTGATAGATGAAGGAAGGACAGTTGATGTCATATACATGAACTTTAATAGGCGTTTGATAAGGTTCCCAATGGTAGAATGATGAAGAAAGTGAAGTCACATGGTGTGCAGGGTGTTCTACCTGGGCGGATAAAGAACTGGTTGAGCAACAGGAGACAGAGAGTAGTAGTTGAAGGGTGTATCTCGAAATGGAGAAAGGTGACCAGTGGTATTCCACAGGGGTCAGTATTGGAGCTATTGTTGCTTGTGATGTACATAAATGATCTGGAAGAGTGCACCATTGGTATGATCAGCAAGTTTGTAGATGTCAGAAAAGTTTTCTGGAGTAGCAGAAAGCATCAGGGACTGTCAATGAATACAGGAGGATATAGTTAGACTGGAGAGTTGGGCAGAAAAGTGGCAGATGGATTTCAATGCAGACAAATGTGAGGTGATACATTTAGGCAAAATTAATTCGAGACGAATTATACAATGAATTGAAAACTTTGGGAAACGTGGATGGGCAGAGAGATGTGAGAGTGCAGGTCCATCCAACATGTAGGTTGCTGCACAGGTGAATAGAGAGGTCACGAAAGCATATGGTATGCTTCCCTTCACTGGATACAGTATTGTGTATAACAGCTGGCAAATCATGTTAAAATTGTCCAAGTCATTGGTTCGGCCGCATTCAGAATACTGTGCACAGTTCTGGTCGCCACATTCCCAAAGGGTATGGACGCTTTTGAGAAAGCACAGAGAATGTTGACGAAGACGTTGTCTGGTACGGAATGTACTAGCTATGAAGAGATGTTGAGTAGGTTAGGTTTGTTTTCATTAGGAAAATAGGAGATTGAGGGGATACCTGATTGAGTTTTAAAAAGTCATGAAGGATATCGACAGGTGAATAGGGACAAGCTTTTTCCCATGATGAAGGATTCAATAAGGAGAGGTCACGGTTTCAAGGTCAGAGGTGGAAAGTTTAAGGGGGATACAAGCAGCAAGTACTTCACAAAGGAGGTCGTGGTCATGTGGAACGCGTTGCCAGCAGAGGTGGTAGAGGCAGGCTCGGTAGATTCATTTTAGATCCATCTGGACAGATGCATGAGTAGGTGGGTAGCAAAGGGATACAGATGCTTAGTATTTAGGGTACAGATAGTAAATTTGGAAACGGCTCAGGCTTGGTTGTCAAAAAGGCCTGTACGTGGGTAGTAAATTTTATTTGTTCTTTTTCTTTCTTTCCATATCTAAGATTTGCCTACCATTGTTTGTTAAACTTAAAGCAGCACATTTCATTCCCTTGCAGCACCACCTGCATGCTCCCTTATATTTAAAAAATCGCCTGGGGCACATTTTAAAAACATCACATCGTGCAAGTCTTTCTCACGTTGCATATGCCACTTAATTTTGGGGATTTTGAAAGCATGGAGAAACTGCATGGGATATCCTTTGGTTCTCCCAGCAGTGTTGGCTCTTCATCGTGACTCAAACAAACTGCCATGTTAACAGAGAGTGGTTGCAGGAACTAAACTCAACGTCACACGACTTAAGCACTGTTAAACAGAATAAAAGAAAACATTACCCGCAACATAGAGTCTGATGAAGCTTTCTTGTGCTCTGCAACTTGTAGTGCTTTCTGGAGCAACTGTTATAGAAGTGGCGTTCCACTTTTTCATATTATCTTTAACCTAATGATACCAGAATTGCCGACAGAGATCTTGAAACAGCAATAACGGAATGCGGCTAGTTACATTCTGGATAGATTGATAAGTATTCGATTATGAACAATGCCAATTAAGAGTCTTCTTTGAAATGGTGGATTTTAGGTAAACCCCAATCATGGAGGAAACTAGCCTCTTTCAAAACATGCCATTCAAATAACCAAGACCTTAGCTTTTATTTTATGTCAAGACAAGCTGAAAGCACTACATTCCAGATGTGATTCGAATCGTCACACACAAATCGTATTTGTTCTTTTTGAAATGTTGCTAAGGCCTTAGAAACATAGATTTTTGTTATCTAAAATACCCAGAGACTTCCATTTTCAATTAAGCACACAACCAGATAGTCCAGAGTAAACAACCTCTCCCTTCCTACGTTTCGGCATGTACATGGTGAGTTTCGTCTTGGCGTGAATAACACATTAAAATCCACTTCATTTCTGCATACCTGTGTAGACATTTTCGGGTCTAGTTCCCAGTCTAGATCATCCGAATTCCTGTTATTATGCTGTCTCTTCATCAACTCTATTTTCTTATCTAATTACTGACTCTTCCAAGATTGGAATTCTTCCCTGCAGTATCTGAAAACCTTTATTAGGACAATCATTCCTCATAATGTAAGTACGCATTCCATTGGATATCACTTGTTGTTAAAATAGATATTCGTACAGCCAGTCCGTCCTCTTTTATCAATTGTGTTGCAGAGCTGTCACATGGTTAATGACTTGGCATCGATAGAAACAGCTTTGTTTTCATGAAACCCTTAATCAAACTAAATTAATTATCTTCTCAATCTGCTCTGCTAGAAGTTGAACTATCCACTTTTGCTGATTCTCCTCTGTGCATGCACCATATATCCGTAGAAAAATACATGCAATTACATCAGTTTCTCACACTCTTCGCATTTTGCATATGCTTCACTCCTACCACACCCAATTGTCTATGGCACTCAGTGAAGGCAAAGGTTATTTTATCTATGTTTTGACATACCTAATCTATTGTGTAAAGTTCTGGCACATGCCGAGGATGCTTTGAAGAGTGTGTAGAAATTAATAACGAGGGTGTTGCCGGGCATGGGGCATTTTAAGCTATTAAGAAAGATTGTCTAGACTGGATTTGTTTTCACTGGAATGCAGCAGATTGAGTGCTGCAGCATAGAAGTTCATAAGTTAGTGAATGGCATTGGTAGAGTAGAAAATATGAAGCACCCTGTGTAGAGGGTGAATTACGCATTTTCAAGATGCAAGATGGGAAGTTCAGACGCGATGCAGAAGGCAATACCTTCACACACAGAGTGATGACTGCTGAGAAAACGTTGCTAGACGAAGTGCTTGAAGCAGACACAATCGCACCACTCAAAAAGCATACGGACGAAGATATCAATGGGAAGGGAAAAGAGAGTTATGAGTCCTCAAACTGAAGCAATTTTAGAATGAAAAGGCAAAATATGGCAGTATAGGTTTGGAAGGCTGAAGATCCTGATGCGGAACTGTGGTGGTCTTTGTTATTTACTCTTGTTGTTTTTTTCCCAGATTCCTATATAACATTCATGCATGTTCTTGTACTCTGTCTCACAGTGAACGCAGTGACAATTGTGATTCTGTCCCGCGGGAAGTGTGATCTATCCAAATGTGTCACGCTCTACCTGGTGTCTATGGCAATTGCAGACTTACTGGTTATTATCTTCGATCTCATACTCAGACACATTCCAATTGTTTACCGACAAGAGTTTCATTTCTTGATTTTTATCCCTGTGTGTAATATCCATGCTGTCCTACTTTATGCAATCACTGACTGTTCTGTATGGTACACCGTCACTTTCACCTTTGATCGACTTGTTGCCATTTGCTGCCCGAAGCTGAAAAGTAAATACTGCACGGAAAGAACAGCTACGATGGTTGTGGGAACTGTAACAGCTTTGAGCTGCATAAAGAATATTTTTTGGTATTTCATGTTGTCAGGTAATTATTTGCAGTTCAACTTACCCTGGTTCTGTTTCATGAGAGAAAATGTTTTAGATTTTATGTTCTGGGTTTGAGTTTCGACATCATATTCTAACACCATGTTTCCCTTTCATCTTGATTCTGTTGTTCAATGTAATAACTGTGAGAAAGATTTTATTGACAAGCAGAGCTCGTAGGAGACTTCACGCTTCTCGTAGTGGCAACGATCCAGAGATGGAGAGTCGTAGAAAATCCATAATTTTACTCTTCCTTGTCTCAGCTAATTTCATTACCTTATGGTCAACGTTAATGTTGTATTCAATTTGGCATCGCATGTCTTCCTTGGGATATTATGCCATATCATTGCAGGCTTTCGTGCTTGAGATGGGACTGATGCTTCAGCTTCTGAGTTGTTGTACGAACACTGGCATTTATGCAGTAACACAAACTAAATTCAGAACGAATTTTGTGAATATATTGAAATTCCCCTTTACTGTAATCATTAAATTAATTGAGAGAAAGGAAGGATTGAATTATTGAAGATGTGCAAACGTATCCTCTTGTTAATTTGTTAGTTGGTGAGGATTTTATTAACTGATGCGACTGTGTAAGTATTTTTTTGGCCAAAATCTATATGAAAACAAATGCGGGCTTCTCCTATATTAATGAATAATTGTTCGCACTAAATTGTAACAGAACAATTCAGAACAATGAGGAAGAGAACTGTGAGTGCACCGTCGAGACAAAAGCTGCTCCATTGGTGGCCATGAGATGGTCTGGATTGTTGTAAACGTCTATCTGGTTTCTTCATGCACTCGGAAGAAACAATAGTCACACCTTTTCTTATCCGGCCAACAACACTGACTGAACACTAACTGTGATGAGGGTGGTTCAAAAAGCTTACTAAAGTGCTCAGAATAAGTAATCAGTCTCAGAAGAGAAACTGGACTAAACAATTTCCATCTCAGAAATAAAAAACAGCATCGAAGATATTGTAACATTATAAACGTCTGATGCTATTGCTAAAAGTTAGAGAGGTTTACAACAGGGAGGTCAACAGAAATCCTGAGATAACACTTATAATAATTATTCTTTATGGACAATGTTCTCGGCAGTTACATCACAGGATGACAATTTGCATACACTTCAATTCACTCAAGGTAATATCAAGAAATTGTTGAATGCACGTGAAATTGGTAAAGCTGTCAGACCTGACAAAATTTCAGGCCAGAATAATAAATGCTTATGATGTAAAACCAGCAGCACGACTGTTTTTTTTTCCAGTTATAGCTACAATGCTGGCATCAATCCAACAATGAAAAACATGGTCCAGGCATATCCTGAAGAATGACAAATCCAACACCACATCACTGTTATCTTGGTTATGAATAGTCTGAGTAAAGATGTCGTCAACAGAGCAATCAATGAGCACTTGCTCAGCAACAACTCCCTCAAGGCCAACTCGTCTACATTTCTGACACTTCATTCACTAATATAATTCCAAGCTTGAGAATGTAGAATACTCCCAAAGATGACACCAGCATGACACCCATCCACATTAATTCCATATTTGACTTTTTGCGGCATTTATTACATTAAGAAACTCTAGAAAAACTGTAATCAAAGACATTTATACTTAAGTCTCTCTGCTGGTTCTGACAAAAACTGGCAAAAATAAGTTCGGGGTTTGATATAATTTGAATGCTTGCAGAACATCTCCACAGTAGTTCACCAGAGTAGTATCATTTGCCTAAAAATCTTCAACAGCTTCATCAATGATATTTCCCATTTGGGCAACATGAAGATTCGTGCTGGAAAGTGGGAACTACGATTTGTGCAACATGTATGTCCGGCAATGGTCATATCCAATGAAAGAAAATCATCCATTGGCATTCAATGACATTATCATCACTGAATCCACATGAGGACGTTTTTGCATCAGAATAATGGATGTATACTGTGCAAACCAGGCACTTTCCTGCATCCAATGTGTCGTGACAGAAAATCATCATCGTTTTTACCAATGTCATTTCTAAAAAAAAAGATGTTAGGAGACTTTACATGCGCATCCAAGTCTATTATTTTGCAATGCTCAAATAGTATCGCCTCAAATACCATTTCTGGCACTACATTTCAGACTATGATCCGAGGGCAAACGTTCTTTTTTGCCACAAACCCCTCAAATTATGCTCCCTTGATACTGAGCATTCATTTAATCGGAATATTGGTTTCCGCTCACGCTGTGCATTTCTCTCAACAGTGTGTACACCACTATACGGTCTCTCCTAAATCTTCAATTCCAAAAAAATCCCTGAGATCTGTCTCTTCAATTCACTCAAGGTAATATCAAGAAATTGTTGAATGCACTTGAAATTGGTAAAGCTGTCAAACCTGACAATATCTCAGTGAACCTCTCGTCCATCCAGATGCTGCAACCACATTCTTCGCCATGATTTTAGAGACGATAACAACACACAGTAATTCAACTGCAGACTTATCAATGACATGCAGAGTTCCAAAATGACGTCCCTGTTCTTGCAGTCTATGCCACGACCAATAAGGAGAAGCATCAAGATCAGAGTTGTATTTGAAACGCACAGCAGGTGAGGCAGCATTCGAGGAACAGGAAAATCGACTTTTCGGGCAAAAGGCCCTTCCCATAAAGTTGATTTTCCTCCTCCTCGGATGCTGCCTGACCTGCTGTGTTTTTCCAGCATCACTCTAATCTTGACTCTCATCTCCAGCATCTGCAGTACTCACTTTCGTTCAATATTCCTTGCTAATTATTTTTCACCTTTACTGCCAGCTTCAGGGATATTCGCATAAATACACCAACATTGTCCTATTCATTGAAGATTCTGAATATCTTCTATTTCAAGGAAGCTCAGTAAATACTATGGCTGCCACACAATAACGAGGAATATGAATTTAATTCCAGCAGTATGCACTCCCTTATTGTGTTTGCATGGTTTCGGCTGGGTGATATGGTTTCCTCTTAACGCCCAAATGTTTACACGTTAAGTGAATTGGCGAAGATAAATTACTCTATTTTATCCAAAGACGTGTATTTATGTCGATTAGCCATGGTAAATGCCGACTGATTGCGATAGTGCTTGGTGGACTGAATGGTTCAGCGTGGATTACCTTCTGCGTTTATCTGATGACTCGTGGGGCCAAATGGCCTTTTCCTTCGTTGGAGGCAATCCATACTACTCACCTTCCAAATCCTTCTTCCAAATTATGTCATCTCAGATGTATCAGTGACAAATTTCATTTCTGCTTGTACGTCAGACCAATCCATTTATATCTTCATATAACCTCACACCCCTCTCGTCACTTTCAACCACCCAGCCAATTTTTTTTTGGTTAGATTACTTACAGTGTGGAAACAGGCCCTTCAGCCCAAGTCCAAACCGACCCGCCGAAGCATAATCCAACCAAACCCATTCTCCTACCTTTACCCCTTCACCTCACATTTCGGGCAAATTAGCATGGCCAATTCACCTAACCTGCACATTTTTGAATTGTGGGAGGAAACCGGAGCACCCGGACGAAACCCACGCAGACAATGTGCAAACGCCACACAGAGGGTCGCCTGAGGTTGGAATTGAAACCGGGTCTCTTGGCGCTGCGAGGCAGCAGTGCTAACCACTGTAATGTTGGATCATACAAAAAAACATACTTTCCTTCTTTCCCGCGTTCTCATTTAAATTATGTTTTGAATATATCGTCAAAGGCCCAGCATTGATCTTAACAGTAGATCACCTCATAACATCTCCAGGCAGCTTCCGTCAGTCTCTTTCTTCGAAACCAATTTTGTATCCAACTTCAAAACTTGCCCTAACATCATTAGCTTTTACCTTCTTTTACCTTGTGACAGACCTTCCTGAAATTCATATCAATGTCATCAGAACTCGTGGTCATCTCCTTCAAAAATTCTTCCAGATTTGTTGGGTATGATCTCCGTCTGTCATATCCATTCTGAATATCACTGATGAAAATTATCCCTCTAAATTTAACTTTGAGCAGTTTAGGTGGATGAGATATGCTAAATTGTGTAGGATAGGTTGATTAGGCAAGGGACATGCCGGTTCACACGGTTAGGATGGGATTTGTGTCCATGTTGGCAAGATCTCAAAGCTTCAGTGGGACTCGATAGGCTGAATGGCCTGCTTCTGCACTGTACACATTTGATGATGCTCTGATTTTGAACGGAATTTAATTTTATCCTTTACTATTTT
>NW_025204866.1:9723-9949 GCF_004010195.1 Chiloscyllium plagiosum | reverse complement strand
AAAATAAACAACAAATTCTCCTGATGGTGGAAATTGAATAAAGATTGGTGCTGGGGGAAAAAAAAAGAAAAAAAAACAAAAAGAAAAAACAGGAATGCCCACCGCCATCCGACGCCTTAAAACGGCGGTGCTCGGACTCGACGTAGTGCACCAGTTGGAGGACGCTCAGGTGTGCGGTGGGATCCCGTCCGCGCTCACCCCAGCCCGGACGGAATTTCACATTGGC
>NW_025204866.1:0-2248 GCF_004010195.1 Chiloscyllium plagiosum | reverse complement strand
TTAACTGTTCTCTGGGCAATAAATTCTACCTAGCCAGTGACACCTTCATCTCATTAATGAATAAGTGAATGAATAAATGAAGCTTCTCTGACAAGCTCATAAACAGCTTTTAACAACTTTATAGTCTGCAAATTGCTCTTCTGACACACTAGTATAACTCTGCCAATCAGATACCATTACATTGAGTTGCAAGCATTTTTTGGCTATCCAACTTGAGTGATCTTTACAATTGAGGTGAAATATCTCATTAGGCCACCCTCTGTAAACATAGGCATTAAACAAAGATATCTCATTAAATCAGATCTCTCAGTAGAATCAGAATCATCTTCTGAACTACTGTTTCTTCTTCCTTTACTCTAAGCTTTATGTAATGATTGCAGCCAGGTGGACCTTATAGAATGTGAGTTCCCTGATTGGGGCTATTCATTTGGTCCAGTCAGGGAGCCCTGGCTGACAGACAGAAACAGGAGTGTCAGAGGTTCTGCTCACTCTGACAGCTGGGTCTGAGGGAGTTGGATCAATGTCAAGGTCTCCCTATATGCAAATAAAGGGAGACTGGTGACAGGATATTAGCCTCTCGAGCCAGGCCATGTTCTCTCTCTCTTTGGAGTTCAAGATTTTTAAATCCATTTCCCTTTCCTTTTCCCCGCTCCTCTCTTTCCATTTCAAGTGTTGTTATTTCCATCTCTTTCCATTTTTATTCTCATTCTCTTAATGTTTTTCATCTTTCCATTTCTTGGATTTTCTTTCTCCTCTTCTAATTTCACACTCATTCTCTCTTTCCTCAAATTCAAAATGCTTTTCTCATTTCTTTTTGAACTGTAGCTAATTGTAGTGGTGAAACATTAGTTATTGGCTTTTTAACTCTAAATGCTGGATTACTATTTAATCGAGTACAAACCTACTTTTATTTCTACCTTAAATTTATCTGCTAATTGTCACAGTTTAGTCTTCAGTCAAACATTTCAAATAATCCACTGTTGCATCTTCTGTTATTAGTATTGGCAATAGTCAAAGCCGTTTTTAAATTCCAATCCACACCGACTTCTATTTCTCAGCTCTACACTTCTGCTGGTATGGACTCGCTTTTGCTGAACTCAACCTGCTAGAGGCAGCTGACCATCTATTTCTGTAAAAACAACAAAAACAGGAATACTGTGAGAATTTGTTGAGATTCTGTAAAATTATTTCGAGCTTCTTGCTCTTTATCGTGAAGTTGTTGAGTGTAATGTCATCTGAACAATAGCTCAACACGTGTAAAAAGAACTTTGGAAGAAAACAGGAGTGCTCTATCTCTGCTAATACTCTGCGTACTGGAGTGGACTCTGCATTCTGAAAAGAACTGTTTATGGTAATGGACTCTGTGTACCAGAAGGGAGTCTGTTGGTATTTGACTCCGTCTTATTGCTTGTTGGTTTATCACCTGCACTGTCTCCTGTGTCCCTGGGTCTGGCAGACCTCACTGTGTTGCTGGGTTGCCGAGCATGTCTGTGTTATATGCACTGTTTTATTGTTCAGTTTATTGGACTGTTTGTATGTGATTGCATCTACTGGTTCTTTTTTGATAATGTGGGATTTGAGATTTGTCCTCTTTTCACTGTGAACTGGTGGTGCGGCGAGGTTTGGGGGTCTGGCTTTGCTGCCACTTTCCCCTGTAAATTGTTTTTCTTGTAAACTGCTATTCATTGTTAACTGTTTGTTTGTAACTTGTACTGTTTAATAAAAAGAACAAAATCAGTGGGATTTGAGATTTGTCCTCTTTTCACTGTGAACTGGTGGTGCGGCGAGGTTTGGGGGTCTGGCTTTGCTGCCACTTTCCCCTGTAAATTGTTTTTCTTGTAAACTGCTATTCATTGTTAACTGTTTGTTTGTAACTTGTACTGTTTAATAAAAAGAACAAAATCAGGAGTGTGACTCAGTATTGCTCTTCGTTGAGGAGGGCACTGCTTTTCACTGGCCATTCAGGTTTTCCTTTCTTCCTGGTGGTGAATATGAATAAATATTTATGCACTTGTTTTTCCACTGTGCCTTACACCGACACACACATGGAAAAAGAAAACAAAGTGTCAGAGATTCTGTTCTCTGAGGGAGCTGGATCAGTGTCAAGGACTCTCCATTTGTGTCAGGGGACCAACTCTGAATTGGCTGCCAATCCAGTGTGTTGTGCTGCTGTTGGTTTCTGTTTTTTTTGGGGGGAAACTGACTCCTGAACTGGCTGATTTATAAAGCCAGTTTGTTAATTGCTATT
>NW_025204865.1:4025-9948 GCF_004010195.1 Chiloscyllium plagiosum | reverse complement strand
AGCGAATTCGAAGTCAGGTTTACAGATGGGAAAACAAGCAAGAAAGATCTGTTCTCGTCCATGTAAAAGGCTGCTCTTGGAGAACAAGGTAGTTTTGGTCAACATTCAAACTGGCGACCGTTTTTGTATAAGGTCAGCGCGATCACCACTACACTTCAAAACCAAGCCCGGACCAGTGCTGCTGCAGCTGGGTGGCGTCCAGCACTGAAATTTGCAGCCATTCTGAACTTCACCTTTCTGCTTCCAATAGCTCGTTGTTGTCCAGCGTAATTGATATCTCGAAAAAGTAAAAAAAAGGAACGTGAAGTTCGCCGAGCTGGAAGTTTTTTGTTGAAAACGTTTCGTCCCCTGTCTAGGTGACATCCTCAGTGCTTGGGAGCCTCCTGTGAAGCGCTTCTGTGGTGTTTCCTCCGGCATTTATAGTGGCCTGTCCTTGCCGCTTCCGGTTGTCAGTTTCAGCTGTCCGCTGTAGTGGCCGATATATTGGGTCCAAGTCGATGTGTTTGTTGATGGAGTTTGTGGATGAGTGCCATGCTTCTAGGAATTCCCTGGCTGTTCTTTGTTTGGCTTGCCCTATAATAGTAGTGTCGTCCCAGTCGAATTCATGTTGCTTGTCGTCTGGGTGTGTGGCTACTAGGGATAACTGGTCATGTCGTATCGTGGCTAGTTGATGTTCGTGGATGTGGATCGTTAGCTGTCTTCCTTTTTGACCTATATAGTGTTTTGTGCAGTCCTTGCATGGGATTTGTGGGAGGAAACACCACAGAAGCGCTTCACAGGAGGCTCCCAAGCACTGCGGATGTCACCTAGACAGGGGACGAAACGTTTGCAACAAAAACTTCCAGCTCGGCGAACAGAACCACAACAACGAGCACCCGAGCTACAAATCTTCACACAAACTTTGAATAGGAACGTGGAATTGATGACAAAATATAGACAAGGATGTTTGGCCCATAGGGTAAGGTGGAATAGGCTGGGACAATTTTCCCTGCAGCTTCACGGCTGCGACATGATCTTATAGAAGGGTTAAAACAGAGTATTTACGTGTTTTACTCAAGTTGCGGCGAGTTGAAAACTCGAGAGCTTAGGTTTAAGGTGAGTGGGCTGAAATTGACAAAGGACCTGAGGCACCATTTCCCACACAGAAGGTTGTGCGTGCATGGAATGAGCTACCGGAGGGAGTGGAGTAGGCTAGTACACTCAGTAAATTGCAAAGGTAACTGGATGAGTGCATGGATTGGAAGGGTTGAGAGGGATAGGGGCAAAATGTTTGAAATGGGATTTTGTTTCATAATGTCTATGTGGTGAGCATGGATGAGATACACTGAAGAATCTGTTTCCACGTGGTGTATCCCAATAATGTTGTGTTGCTCAACTGGCTTTAAAGGATTACTTATTAACGGAGCTTGCCGTCGCAGTTCGACTGCTCACAGGAAAGGTAGCATTGTGAAACACTGCAGAAACGAACGACTTCCTTACTTTGACCCGACTGACTACACTCCGTGAAATATTCCCAGATTCTCATTTGAGGATTTTCCTGCTGGAGGTTACCACAGACACCCTGTATTGAGCGAATCACAAAACAGAACGCATTTAACACGGAACACGAACGAAAGTGGCAAACCAAATGCATTTTCAGACACAGCGAAGCATGAATGCTCAATGTGAGACAATCCGAGGGCATGAGCCATAAAATAATCACACAACTAACAACAGGGCAATTCCAAACTACTCTTTCAAACATACTGCACCCTTAGTACACCACAACTTCCCAGACAATGCTGAAAAGAGAGAAAGAAAGGACGGAATAAGAATGGGCCATAAAAAGTGAATTTCACCAATCACAGTCTCGATTAGATTACCTTTCCCTTCCGAAGTCTCCAGGACGGAAATGAAGGAAATGAGAGAAATTCAATAACATATCACATCGAAATTCATTGGAACCATTTCCCCATTTGCCGGCAAACCAAATAACGACGAGTCGAGTCACGGTAGGACTTTGTTTCAAAACAGTGATGAAATAACAGTCTACATTCGGTTCCAGTAAAAACTCAACTTGCCTGGAACAGCAGAGCTGTTAGCAATTTTCTGCGCGGGTGGCGAACATAATCATAATAGCAGAGACACTTGGAAATATTTGGCACTTTCGCACACCACAGTTAATTGCCCGGGAAGCAAACCCATTTTGCTTTTGTTTTCAAAATCAATACAACAGGGATCGAAACAGCATTTTAACAAGCGGCAGCGTCGAGTTCATCAACACAAATAGCAGGCGACTGATTCGAACCCATGACACTTTCGAGACGGGAATCTGGATCCAGCGCCATAAACCGCTCGGCCACACTACCAGCCAGCCGCGCTTCCCCATTTTCTTGCACTTCCAATTGTGATGCTGCATAACAGCAGATGCAAAGTCACGTGAAAAGGGTTCCATGATCCCTCTCCGACTCGCACAACTGCTGGGATGTGCCCGTCTACAATATCAATTTCTCAGCAGATAATGATAGCCCATCAATCCAGACAACTATCAATGGTAAGCTGAGTCTATCTTCTCAGACTCTTTTCAACTACAATCATTTAGTCTTTTCGACTGCTCACGGGAAAGGTAGTATTGTGAAACACTGCAGAAACGAACGACTTCCTTACTTTTGACCCGACTGACTGCACTCCGTGAAATATTCCCAGATCCACAGCTGAAGACTTTCCTGCTGGAGGTTACCTCAGACACCCTGTTAACTCGGAATGTATTGAGCGAATTACAAAACAGAACGCATTTAACACGGAACACGAACGAAACTGGCAAACCTAATGCATTTTCAGACACAGCGAAGCATGAATGCTAAATGTGAG
This sequence comes from Chiloscyllium plagiosum, assembly GCF_004010195.1. Taxonomy (NCBI): domain Eukaryota; kingdom Metazoa; phylum Chordata; class Chondrichthyes; order Orectolobiformes; family Hemiscylliidae; genus Chiloscyllium; species Chiloscyllium plagiosum. The sequence goes on along the minus strand of NW_025204865.1, from coordinate 7,098 downwards.
ACAATCCGAGAGCATGAGCCATAAAATAATCTCACATCTAACAACAGGGCAATTCCAAACTACTCTTTCAAACATACTGCAGCCTTAGTACACCACCACTTTCCAGACAATGCTGAAAAGAGACAAAGAAAGGACGGAATAAGAATGGGCTATAAAAAGTGAATTTCACCACTCAGAGTCTCAATTAGATTACCTATCCTTTCCAATGTCTCCAGGACGGAAACGAAGGAAATGAGAGAAATTCAATAACATATCACATCGAAATTCCTTGGAACGATATACCCATTTGCCGGCAAAGGAAATAACGACGAGTCATTTCACCGTAGGACTTTGTTTCACAACAGTGATGAAATAACAGTCTCCATTTGGTTCCAGTGAAAGCTCAACTTGTCTGGAACAGCAGAGCTGTTCGCAAATTTCAGCGCGGGTGGCGAACATGATCATGATAGCAGAGACACTTGGAAATATTTGGCACTTTCGCACACCACAGTTAATTGGCCGGGAAGCAAACCCATTTTGCTTTTGTTTTCAACATCAATACAACAGGGATCGAAACAGCATTTTAACAAGCTGTAGCGTCAGAGTTGATCAACAGAAACCGCAGTGGTGGAATTCGAATCCACGACACTTTCGAGACGGGAATCTGGATCCAGCGCCTTAGACCGATCGGCCACACTACCAGCTAGCCCCGCACTGCCATTTTCTTGCATTTCCAATTGTGCTCCTGCATAACAACAGATGCAAAGTCACATGAAAAGGGTTCCATGATGCCTCTCCGACTCGCACAGCTGCTGGAATGTGCCAGGCTGCAATGTCATTTTCGCAGCAGATAATGATAGCCCATCAATCCAGACAAAAATCAATGGTAAGCTGTGTCTATCTTCTCAGACTCTTTTCAGCTACAAATGTATCAGTGAGTGCGTGAGAATATGGGTTCGCCTATGATTTGGTCAAATAACCATGAGCTGCTTGACATTACTGCAATTTCCATTCTTGCTTTGCTGAATGATTTCACCCATTGCTCGAAACAGGACGACTTTCACGTTTACACCGAACACGAAGCACACCAGACTACAGGGAAAATGCACAAAGCTGAGCAGGCCGTGTTCCACATCATACCGAAATGCCACTTTCCTTGTCTTTTTGCCTTAACCGTGCAATTCGCTGCATAGATGTTCACACCTGGATATGGAGTTGGAAACCTGTGTGGGAATCGACGAGAAGCGACTCAATAAATTTTGCTAAATTCCACAGCGCTTTTTTAGAAATGCAGTTTCTGTTCACCTCAATCTAAAAGGCAGTTTCTGAACATAGTAACAGAAGTCAAAAGGTAATTAGCTCACCCCACCCCCACTCCGGAAGAGGTGCCAAGTGCCCTTGAGTGCTTTTTTGTTCTCGATGTGAAGAGCTCTCACGCCTGAGTCACCTTCACACGTCTCTGGTTGCTGAGTGAATCACAAAGAAGGAATTTCACCAGAGCTACAACTGCCTCACTTCTCCACTCGCCCTCCCAGTTTACATTTTCCTGCTCGTCAGTGATTTAAAGAAAACCAAATGGATGCGATGTCATTCTGTAGCCTCGCTGTCGATTCCTCCGTTTCAGTTCCAACATGACTTAGATCTCGGGGCGGACCTTAATACTAGCGACGCTATGAAAGTACAAGTCCAAAGGTTCCTCTGAGAGTGTAATTTTTTTCATTGCTGTTGCTGATTGAATGAACCACTAACGTGCGACCTGCTCCAAAACATGATTCAGGACCTCTGGTGCCAATTCTCGCACGTTGAATAACGATTGACAGCTTCCAAATGAGGTCTTTCTGAGACGACCTTGGGGTACATTTGACAGACAGACAAGTTCAGGAATCCGTGGTGTGCTGTGACACCAGAGCATCAGCTTCTTCCCTGTCTTGGAAACGGGCCGCCTGCGCAAGGAATGCAAATGTGGTACTGCTTTTCGTGGAAGGATCAGAAGGCGGTAGCTTCACTCTCAAAAAGAATGGCATATGATCAGAACCAGGTTGGAGAAAAACTTAACACCGCTTTGCACTGTAATTAAATGGAGTTGCATTACATTTCACTCCGAGAGCAGATTTATTCAAGCAAATTCGAAGGCAAGTTTGCAGATGGGAAAGCAAGCAAGAAAGCTCCGTTCTTGTCCATGTCAAATGCTGCAGTTGAAGAACAAAGCAGTTTCTGCCAAAGTTCCGAACTGGGCACCTTTCGCGCGTAAGGCGAACGTGATGACCATTACACTACAGAAACACGCCACAGTCGCCCCTGCTGCGGCTCAGTGCCATCCAGCACTGAACGTTAAAACCATTCTACCTTTCACCATTCTGTTTCCAACAGCTCGTTGTTTAATGGGACTTGTTTAATTTTGGCTATGTGGTGAGCATGGACGAGATACAGCGAAGTATCTGTTTCCACACGGTGCGCGCCAATAATGTTGTGTTGCTTACACCGGCTTTAAAGGATTACTTTTTAGCGGAGCTTGCCGTCGCAGTCTGTGGCACAATCATTTAGTCTGTTCGACTGCTCACGGGAAAGGTAGTATTGTGAAACACTGCAGAAACGAACGACTTCCTTACTTTTGCTCCGACTGACCATACTCCGGGAAATTTTCCCAGATTCTCAGTTGAGGATTTTTGCAGCTGGAAGTTACCTCAGAAACCCTGTTAATTCGTAATGTATTGAGCGAATCTCAAAACAGAAAGCATTTAACACGGAACACAAAGAAAACTGGCAAACCAAATGCATTTTCAGACACAGCGAGCATGAATGCTAAATGTGAGACAGTCCGGGGGCATGAGCCATAAAGTAATCTCACAACTAACAACAGGGCATTTCCAAACTGGTCTTTCAAACATACTGGAGACTGAGTGCACCACCACTTGCGAGACAATGCTGAAAAGAGAGACAGAAAGAACATAATAAGAGTGGCCATTAAAAATTGAATTTCACCAATCACAGTCTCGATTACATTACCTTTCCCTTCCGATGTCTCCACGACGGAAATAAAGGAAATGGGAGAAATTCAATAACATATGACATCGAAATTCATTGGAACGATTTT
>NW_025204865.1:0-3182 GCF_004010195.1 Chiloscyllium plagiosum | reverse complement strand
CTTCCATTAAATAAATATACACAGAAACACACACAAAACTCTCCACCAAAACCCTGTTTCTTGCCAGTAATCAGATACACACTAAAACACACAACACAAGCTTCTACCACCACGTTGTATCAGGCTATCAAGCAGATATACACAGAAGCACACACAAATCTCTAAACCACATCCCTGTCTCCTGCCATTAAACAAATATAACAGAAACACACAAACACAACCCTTCACCACCACATTGTTTTCAACCATTAAACAAATATACACAGAAACGCACACACAATCATCCAGGACCACACTGTCTCCGGCAATTACACAGATCTACACAGAAACACACGCACACACACTCACACACACAATGGTCCACCATCACACACACTCACCGGCAATTAAACAGGTACAAAAAGAAACACACACATCGCGACACCATCCCCCTGTCTCCTGCCATTAAATAGACATACACAGAAACACACACACGCACACACAACCCTTGACACCCAATTTCTTTCTTGTCATTAAGCAGATATACACAGAAACACACACACAACCCTCCACGACCACCCTGTCTCCTGCAATTAAATAGATATACACAGAAACACACACACACCCCTCCACCACCACATTGTTTTCTGCCATTAAACAGATATACACAGGAACACACACGCACACACACAATCCTTGACACGCAATTTGTCTCCTGTCATTGAACAGATATACACAGAAACACGCACGCAACCCTCCACCTGTCTCCTCTAATTAAACAGATATGTACAGAAATACACACACCAAACTCCAGCACCACCTTGTCTCCGGCTATTAAACAGTTATACACAGAAACACACACTCATCATCCTCCACCACCACGCTGTCTGCTGCTATTAAACAGAAATTTACAGAAACATACAGCAACCCTCCACCACCACCCTGTCTCCTTTCATTACACAGATAGACACAGGAACACAAACACACACAAACCTCCATCACCACCCTGTCTCCTACGATTATACAGATATACACAGAAACACGCATACACCACCTTCTCCCACCACTCTGTCTCCTGCAATTAAACAGACATACACAGAAACACGCACATACTACCTCCACTACCACCCTGTCTCCTGCCATTAAACGGATATACACAGAAACACAGACCCATACATCGCCCTACCACCACCTTGTCTCCTGTCATTAAACAGATATGCATTGAAACACACACACATCTCTCCACCACCACCCCGTACTCAGCAATTAAATAGATATACACAGAAACACACCCACGCACAATCCTCCACGACCACCCTGTCTCCTGCCATTAAACAGATATACACAGAAACGCACACACAACCCTCCATCACCACCCTGTCTCCTGCCATTTTGCGGATATTCACAGAAATACACACACACAACCCTCGACCAACTCCCTGTCTCCTGCCATTAAAAAGATATACACAGAAACAAATACTCACAACTCTCGGCCACCACGCTGTCTCCTGCATTAAACAGATATACAAAGAAACACTCATACATACACAACCCTCCACCACCATCCTGTCTCTTGCAAGTAAGCACATAGACACAGAAACACAGACGTTCTACCCTCCATTACCACACTATGTCTTGCCATTAAATATATTTACGCAGAAACACACACACACACCAGCCTCCTCCACCACCGTGTCCTGCAATTAAACTGATGCATACAGAAATATACACACATATTTCCAGCACCACCCTGTCTCCTGTCATTAAACAATCATACACGGAAACACGCACGCACACTACGCTCCACCACAACCCTGTCTGCAGCCCTTAAATAGATATATACAGAAACACACGCACACAACACTCCACGAACACCCTGTCTTCTGCTATTAAACAGGTGCACACTGAAATATACACACAATCTTCCATCACCACCCTGTTTCCTGCCATTAATCAGATATGCACAGAAACACACACACACGATCCTCCACGATAACCCTGTCTCCTGCCATTATACAGATATACACAGAAACATGCACACAATCCTCCATCACCACCCTGTCTCCTGGCCTTAAATAAATATACACAGAAACACACACACAATCCTCCAACACCACCTTGTTCTCCTGCTGTTGAGTGGAGATATACAGAACTACACACACAACCCTCCACCACCACCCTGTCACCAGTCCTTAAACAGATATGCACAGAAACACACACTCGCACACAAACCTCCATGACACCCCATCTCCTACCCATAAACAGATATATACCGTAACACATATACCAATCCCTCCACCACCACCCTGTCTCCTGAAATTAAACATGTATACACAGAAACACACACACACCATCCTCCTCCAACACGCTGTCTCCTGCAAATAAACAGATACACACAGAAATATACACGCATATCTTCAGCACCACCCTGTCTCCTGCCATTAAACAGATATGCACAGAAACATACACGCATATCTTCAGCACCACCCTGCCTCCTGCCATTAAACAGATATACACAGAAACACACACACACACAACCCTCCACGAACACCAGTCTGTCTCCTGTCATTAAGCAGATATATATAGAAAAACGCACACAACCCTGCACCACCACCTTATCAACTACCATTAAACAGACTGGCACAAAAAAACCCCACAGACAACCCTACACCAACACTCTGTCTCCTGGCATTAAACAGATATACACAGAAACACACACACACACACACACAACCCTCCATCACCACAATGTTCTCGTGCCATTGAGTAGATATACACAGAAATGCACACACACAACCCTCGACCATCACCCTGTCTCCTGCCCTAAAACAGATATACACAGAAGCACACACACATACAGAACCCTCCACCACCGCCCTGTTTGCTGCCATTAATCAGATATGCACATAAACATACACATATACACACACAATCCTCCCCAATCACACACTCTCCGGTGATTAAACAGATAGAAACAGAAACACACACACATCTCGACACTAACACCCTGTCTCCTGCCATTGAACAGACATACACAGAAACACACACGCACACACAGTCCTTGAACCGCAATTTGTTTCCTGTCATTAAGCAATTAAACAGATATTTATAGAAACATACAGACAACCCACCACCACCACCACCCAGTCTCCCATCATTATAAATATATGCACAGAAACACGCACACCCACTCCTCCAACACC
>NW_025204864.1:1065-9947 GCF_004010195.1 Chiloscyllium plagiosum | reverse complement strand
CAAGCAAAGGTCAAGCCTCCAATACAGCTGTGAGAGCCGAGGAACACTTGGTTATTCTTGCTTTATCTTTAATTGTCTGTTACCAGCTCTTGTCGATACTGTAGCTCAAGGAAGTCACTGGAAGTGCCTACGAACATACATTTTCACCCTCCAAAGAACTTTCAGAAACATGAATGCTCTTTTTTTATCTTTCTCATGCTGATATATGGCAACCTTGGGTAAACCTTGCAAAATATTCTCCGTAGTTCATTGGAAAGTTTAACTGACTGATGATACCCCAAAAGAAAGGCAGTCAAACAAGTTGGTTCCACTCCTTATGGGTATTAATTGTAGCATATTTTTGGGAATCCTCTTCGAATTACAATGGCTAGTTCGCATGGCTTATATCCAACTTTTTGACGGACATGTCCCTTGCAGTTTTACAGACAAGTTCTGGATGCAATGGATCAGCTATTTATCTGACTTCAAAAATTGGGTGATCGTACATTTAAAATTTCGGCCAAGATGAATTGACCCATGATGGGGACGGATAATGATACCCAGAGGGCAAACGATCTTGGTTTGATGATCGCATCATTTTTCAGGCTCTTAATCTATGTCTCTACTTTTGCACGCAAGGCAACTGGCACTGCCTTTAGCTCTCATTCTTATGATTGATCTTGCGAATGTCACTGCAGTGTGCCCATTCACAGTGCATCATATTAATTTATGTCTCTACTTTTGCACGCAAGGCAACTGGCACTGACAGGGTGGACCTGTTGTACTGAAAGGTCTGATTCCGCGGTGCAAAATTTCTGTCAACCCCGAGGACTCTCTATTCGACAACACTCCACAGGCCCTAACGTTAATTTTGCAAGTCGTGCCCTGTTCCTCTTACCCAAATGCAATACTTTGTATTTACTAAAATTAAACTCTATCTGCCCCTCCTTAACAAACCATGTTCTCTATATTCTCATGCAACTTCTTTACAAAAATGACAAATTGCATTGGACCCAACACCGATCCCTATATTCATCAAAGACCTCCAGGATGAAAGAAACACTCATTTTCAAAGGTGTTAATGGAAAAAGCCGAAGATCCCCCGATACTGCCTGCATCAGACACTCCCAGAACAGGCATAATCCGGTAGAAACGCTCTGCCCTTTCAAAACATAAATTAAAACTGCTTTCACTTTGTGAAACAAAAAGACACTACTTATTTGGAGAAAGACAGAAAGAAATAAACAATCAAAAACTGGCTCTTCCTGAACACCGTCCCCATCAACCACTCGTAGACAGGGGACACAGTGGACCAAAATAAACATAAACTCAAACAATTCAAAGAAAACAAACAATAAATGAACAGCATTGATGAGGATTCATTTGGACGTGAAATCTTACCTTTCTCTTTCTCATGGAAGCTTTCAGACCAACTGTGATCTCCATAATTGCTTCCTTTCCTAACTAAATTAATACACCCTCTCTGCTGTGTTGCTCCTGGGAAAGGTACAACAATGGTTTAAAATTCAGAGAATGCATTCCTGCTCATTTCAACTAAAAATGATAACCCCATACAGAGCCCCATCAAGAGTTTCAGGGACAGCAAGAGGTCTGCTTCCTCAGAGTCTAGCTTGGCTACTGCTGGTATGTGCTGACTGTGGCCCATTGTCTGTGTCTCAGAAAAAAGATGTATAATATTCTACATTTGGCAATGGAGTCAAGATTGCAACATCTTCCGCATCCATCTCAGACTCAGAGGCTTGTTCGACACTGGAAGGACAGGGAAAACCCACAGGGTACAGTACTGAGGGGCTGGGTATGCGTTGGGCCGGGTCACTTGCAAATTTGGAACTATCATGTGATTCTCACATTTGTTCAGAACATAGAACCTTTGAAACCAATCTGACGCCCATCAATCCTGCACTATTACATTTTCATCATTTGCATCTCCAATGACCACTTAACTGCCTTTAAGTTGAACGAGACTACGACAGTTGCAGGCAGGGAATTCCACGGCCTTTCAACTCTCTAAGTAAAGAAACTACGTCTGACATATCCTATCTCTATCACCCTTCAATTTCAAGCGATCTACCCTCATGGTCGCCATCATCATCCGAGCAATAAAGGCTCTTAGGGTCACCCAATATAACACACTGATTATGTGAGGTGTCTCACTTAAGTCATCTCTCAAACTTTGTTTCTCTAATAAAAGCAGCCTCAAGTCCTTCAGCGTTTCCTCATAAGACCTTCACTCCATACCAGGCAACATTCTAGTAAATTGTCTCTGACCCCTTTCCAAGGGTTCCCCATCCTTCCTCGAATGAGATGACCAGAACTGTATCAATTCTCCAAGTGTGGCCAAGCACAGGTTTGTAAAGATGCAGCATGACCTCGTGGCTCCAAAATTCAATTCCTCTCCCAATTAAAGGTAACATACTATATGGCATCTTAACAATCCTGAAAACCAGGATGGCATATTTCAGCAATCGAAGTACATGGACACCAAGATATCTCCATTTGCCAACTCTCTGCAAATTATCGATGTACCTGGGTCACCTGCAACACCCTTCGGAACTGCCTACAACTCCACCAACTCTCGAGTCATCCGCAAATTTACTCAACCCATCCTTCTACGCCCTCATCCAGATCATTTATGAAAATGACAAACACTGGACCCAAAACACAGCATTGCAGTACATCACGAGTAAATGAAAATCAGGACGAACATTTTCCATCAACATGACCCTCTGTCTTCTTTCAGCCAATCAATTTCTGACATACACCGGTAAATCATACTCAATCCCATGCCTCCGTATTTACAGCAATAGCCCACCATAGGGACCCTGATCAAATGCCTTACTGAAATCCACATACACCACATAAGCCGATTTATCCTCATCCACCTGTTTGGGCACTTACACAATGAACTCAATAAAGCTTGTGAAGCACATCCTACCCTACACAAAACTGTGTTGACCATCCTTTTTCAAATTCTTCCTTTCCATAAAGGATCCAAAGGTTATATATCATAGGACCTGTCCTCGCTTCCTCACATTGGCAACTCTGCTGGAGCTGTCCCTGAAGTTGTGTGAGTGCTGTTTCCATAATCAAACAGAAGCTGAGACAGTTTCGTATCCAGTGAACTTGCCAGCTGTTTTATTTGCCTTGCCTTCGATGTTTGGACTGCTTCTTCAGCCAAACCACGGGACAATAGACGCAGCTTTATTAAATGCGAATTCCATTCAACTTCAGGAATTACTCAATAGTCCCTGCCCGCAAATAGATGTTTGTTATCTGTGCACAACATGTCTAATGCCAGGTGCTCACATTTTTTCAACCTCAGTCTGCGACATTGAGAAAGGAGCTTTATGCATATCCAACATTGAATGGGCATGCAGAATAATTAAAAGTCTCGATCCAATGAATGGACTGCCACATTTGACTTGTAACTGATTCCAGGCTGTGCCTGGACAGTCCTATGCATATTGTGCACAGCTGGCGACAATTTTAGTCCTTGCTGGCACTTTGGCTACTGGGCCACCAACATTACTGTGTTGGCATCCAAACCTGGCCAACAGTCGTAACGTCCCATCAACATCTTCATTTTGGAAATCACTGGATGACCCTGGTGAAGTTCATCCAGTATCTGACAGTGATATTTGCTTGGGGCAAACACACTTGCTCCCCATATTAGTATGCCATCGTCAATGGTCATCTGGTCTTGTCAGGTCCAGAAAGGAATCATTCCTGGTTGACTATTTGATTTATAACATGATCAGTGGTTTCTGCATCCACAATCTGATATTGTCAGAGATAACCGGAAGGTTGTCCAGAAAATTCATAACCAGAACAAGTTCTTCCTTTGGTAGTACCTCCCATGGTCTATCCATCGTTGGGAATTGGCTTCGGGCATTAACCTCGTGAATGCCTGAATGGTATTCCAACTTCTAATTGCATGCACTCAGAATAAGAGCTCACGACCCAATTCCAACTGAAGCTAGAAGTGCCCTGTCCTCTTCAGGCAGCCCTAGCAAGGGTTTTGACATCCATTACTATTTCCTATGTACGTGCAGAAATTAAACTTTCTCACATGATATATTACTGCTAAACTTTGCCTATCTGAACCTATATTCATTCAGCATCTGCCAAAGTCTGGCACAAGTATACTGTTGGGAAGTCCTCTCTGCTAAGCCATCGGTGAGCCAACAGTAACTTGATACAATATGGGAAGGCTTCACATGTCAGCACCACATCTCTCTAGGGATTATTCTGTGCCAAGTCTTGAAACGATGATTGGTGTTTTTTTCAATTCCTGAAAGGCTACTTCTTGGCAACACGCCTGTTTGCAAAGCTGATCCTTTCTGAATAGCAAATCTGAGCTGCCAAAATGGAGACAAGGTCAATAAACAATTTTCCATAATAATTCACCAACCCAAGGAAAAACTGAAACTCCAAACAGATTTTGGAGCCAAGGAACCATTGGTTGGTCTCATATTATCTTTGAATGTGTGTAACCCACACTCGACAATGCTGCAGCTCTAGGAGGTCATTGTGATGCCTTGGAACACACATGTCTTCCTTCCTAAGGCCTTGGAGAAACATTAAATAATCTTTACTGATCTTCCCAGTTAGTCGTCCATTGTTCAGCTAAATAGCGACCTGAGAACGTGTAAAATGTTCTCCCTTGTGCACTGGAAAGATTCACCAGCTGACAATACACCCAAGGAAAGGCAGACAAGTGTATTGGTTCCACTCCTTATAAATATTAAATGTAGTGTATTTATGGGAATCTTCATTGTATCCCAAAGGCACGTTCACATAGGAAATATCCATTTTCATGACAGACAGGTTCCCTGCTGTTTTTGCGTACAAGTCCTCAATGCGATGGACCGATTATTGAACTAGCTTCAGAAAATGATTTACCGTTTCTTTAAAATCTCCACCAAGGCATATCAACAACCATGGCTACAACCAGTGCAGCTCATAGGACAAAGTATAGTGCTTTGATGATTGCTTCGCTTTTCAGTCTCACGAACTTTGACTCTGCTTTTGCTCACAAGACAAATGGTACTGTTCGTGTGGATGTGTTGTGATGAATGGTGTGCTTCCACACTATAGAAATTCTGTCAACCGCTCGGACTCTCTGTTTGCTAACACTCCATAGGCCAGAGGAACGGTGCAAAACAGTGTAAGTTTTGCATTGTTCCTCTTGCCAAAATACAACACTTTGCATTTATCAAAATTAAGTTCCACCTACCACTCCTCACACTCCTGAGATTCACATCCAAATCCTTTACACATGTGACAAATAGCATTGGACCCATCACCAATCCCTGTATTAGTCACAGGCCTTTAGCCATGCAAACCAATCCTCCACTGTTTTAAAACCAAAGATGCAAATGGAAAATAACCAAGACGCCCCGCCCCAATGTTGCCTGCATTAGACCCTCCAAAATCATGTGGAGCACGGGTAGAAAAGCTCTGCTCTGTCAAATCAGAAACGAAAGCTGCTTTCACTTTTTTTTTTAACCAAAACGACACTATTACTTTGGGACAAAAATAAATAAACAATCAAATATTGGTTCTTTTTTGCACTGCATCCTTGCCAATCACTTGTGCCAAACTAAAAAAACTCAAGCAAATGAAAGAAAACAAATAATAAATGAACAGTTCTGATTAGGAGTCATCTGGACTCTTAGTCTTAGCTTGCTCTATCTCATGGATGCTGTCTGACTCGCTGTGGTCTCCATCGTTGTTCATTTCAAATAAATTAATAAATCCTTCCTGTTGCATCATTACTGAATATCCTGGGAAAGGAACAACAAAGGTTTAAAATCTGGAGGAGGTACATCGGCCCATTTTAACAAAAATAACCTATCCCTCACACCGATACACATAAAGAGCTTTTTGGCAGCAAAAGTGCATGACTAAACTAAAAGACCCCTTGGCTCAAAGTTAGGCAGATTGTAAACGGTGAGGTCCTGCAGCACGGTAGATTGATAACAGTGTTAAGGAGATAACACAGTCCTGCTCGACACCGGGTCAAAGGGGAATGGGTTGGAGTTGCGTCACTGAGATCCAGGGGAAGGATGGTGACAAACATTGTGTGAAACTAAAGCGGAGAAGAACGCTCCACAAATGTTTCATAATTGATGGTGTCAAAGGTCCAACAAGGCCATATGCATCAGTGAAAATCAGACCTATTGTGTCCGTCTGTGCCTGAAAGCCACACTGAGACTGTGGGAGGCGTCCCTTAGCCACACACGACCTTGGCGATGCATTTTGTTGAAAAGGACCTTGGCGATGCATTTTACAATGTTCGACAGCAGGGATCTTCCACCCTAGTTACCACAGTCTGGCGTGTCCCCGTTTTAGAAAACACGAATGGCTTTGGCATCTGAGAGCACGAATCCTTCAAGGTAAGGCAGAAAACAGCATGCAGCTGCACTGGGAGCTCAGTGCCTCTGCACTTTAATGACTCAGGGGGAATAGCATTTGCACCTGCAGCCTTGTTCTTAAGCTGGAACACAGTTTTCTCTGTTTCATCCAAGGCTTAAGTATTGCTGAGTTCATCGCATGTAATATGCTGCTGGTTGCAATTCAAGCATTTAACATGCAGAGTACCTGACATTGACCTAGTCTTCACATTTCACAATTGAACTGTATGCATATCCATCCACTTTAAATGGGCGTACACAATGATTAAATGTTTCGATCCCACGAATAGACTGGCATTGTCTAAATTTAATGGAGTCAAGGCCATATCTGGCCAGTCTCATTAATATGGTGCACGGCTGGTGACAATGTTTGTCCTGATTGGCACTCGGGCTACTGCTGCAACAACATGTCTTTGATGTTGTCCAATCCTGGCCACCAAACATAAATTCATGTCAGCATCATAATTTTGAAAATCACTGGACGACCCTGGGGCAGCTCCGCTGTTTATGGCCATGACGTTTGCTTGGGACCAACAGGCTTATGCTACCCGCAATGGTCACCTGGTCTTGCTAGGTTTGCAAATGACTCAATTCTGCTTGTGACGACGCTTTCGTTTCCAACACCACCAGTTGTTTAAGTTTCATCAGGACGGGATTTTTTCTATTGTCAGAGATTACCAGAAGGATGTCCATAAAGTTTGAAACCAAAACAGACTCATCCAGTCACGCATCATGCACTCAGAATAAGAGCTCACCGCTCAATTTGACCTGAAGCTATAAGTGGGATGTTCCTGTCCTGTTCACGTAGCCCTAACAAGGGCTCGTGGTCCAATACTGTTCCAAAATATATGTGCAGAAAGGTATTGGTTGAACATTCTCACACAAAAGATTCCCACCAAACGTTTCTTCTCAATCTCGATGTGTCTTCATTCGGCATCAGCTAAAGTCTGGGAAGCATACACTATCGGGCCGTCCTCTCTGCTGAGCCATCGGTGAGTAAACAGCAACTTGATACCGTATGGGGATGCTTCGCAAGTCAGCAAAACATGTTCCGGGGATTATTCTGTGCCAAGTCTTTAAAAGACAATTGTTGCTTTTTTAATTCCCGAAAGCCTACATCTGGATAATCTGTCTATTTGTAAGTGTTATCCCATTCTGAATAGCAAATCTAAACTCCAAAATGGAGGCCATTCCAGAACAATTCACCAACCCAAGGAAAGACTGAAGCATTGATCCAGATGTGGGGACCTAGGAACCCTTCGTTTTCATCACTTTGATAGAATGGTTGTGATGCTGTAGCTCAAGGATGGTCAACTGAGATGCCTTGGAACACACATTTTTTGTTCCTTCCTCAGGCCTTGAAAGAACATTTTTTTATTGATCTTCCCTGTTATTACAAACTTCATTCAGATATATAGTAACCTGCAGTATACCTTGTAAAATATTCTCCCCTGTTCCCTGGAACATATCACGAGCTCAAGATACTTCAAAAGAAACACAGTCAAATATATTGTTTCCATGCCTCATGTGTAATAAATGGGAATCCTCACTGAATCACAGTGGCACGTTTGCATGGCTCATATTCAACTTCATGTCGAACAGGTCCCCTGCAGTGTTGTGTTAAAAGTCCTCAATGCGATCAATCAGTTATTTATCTCGTTTCAAAAACTGACTCAGTGTTTGTTTAAAATCTTCACAAAAGTGAATCGAACCATAATGGGTATGAATACTGCTGCTCCAGGGGCAAACTGTAGTGGTTTGGTGATCGCTTAGCTTTCTAGGCTCTTGATTTATGACTCTACATTTGCACACAAGGCAAAACGTAAGGGGGTATGGCCGTATCAGACCAAATGGCTTGCTGCTGCACTGTGGATGTTCTGTATATCCCTCGACGACACACCACAGGCCCTATCATTAACTGTGTGAGTCTTGCCCTGTTCCTGTTAGCAAAATGCAACAATTTGCATTTATTGAAGTTAAACTGCCACTCCTCACAATCCATGCATCTGAGATCCTAATCCAAATCCTTTACATAAATGACAAATGGCATTGGACCCCACACCGATTCCTGTATTCGTCACAGGTCTCCAGTCTGAACAACAACCATTACTGCCTGCACCAGGCACTCACAGAAGAGGCACAGCACCATGGCACACACGCTGTTATTTCAAAACAGAAACTAAAGCTGCTTTCACTTTTCTTAACAATAAAAGACACAATTTCTCTGGGAAAAGAGAATGAAATAAACAATCAAAAACCAAAAAACCAGCTCTCCAGAGACTCTGTTCCCATCAACCACTCATGGGCAGGGGTCCTGGGTCTAACATAAAAACAAATTCAAAAATATCAAAGAAAATAAACAATAAATGAACAGGTCTGATGAGGTGTCATCTGGACTTTAGCAGAATATTTGGGGACATTTAAGCGACTGCTGGACATGCACATGGATAGCAGTGAGTTGAGGGG
>NW_025204864.1:0-882 GCF_004010195.1 Chiloscyllium plagiosum | reverse complement strand
GGGTTGGGGGTTGGGCGTGGAAGGGTGAATGAGGTTGGATGTGGTTGGGTGGTGGGCATGGACAGCGGAAGGGGCGCAGATGGTGGGCGGGGGCGGTGTTGGACGGGATTGGGGGATGGATGGAGGACGGGTGGACCTGTGGGCGGGGCTGAAGGGCGGACGGGGTGGGGCAGCAGTTCATGCACGATGTGTTAATACCTAGTCTCCTGAACGAGGAGTGGACTTATCAGAAAACTCCGAGCCCCAGAGGAAAGGCAATTAACCAAATAATCAGTTAACCGAATGATATAGTGCCCACCCATCTTGTTTGGATAATCAAGGTTTCTTTGTGCTACCTGTAATTCTGGTCTCCTTCCTATTGGAAAGATGTTGTGAAACTTGAATGGGTTCAGAAAAGATTTACAAGGATGTTGCGAGGGTTGGAGGATTTGAGCTATGGGAGAGGATGTGGCTGTTTTCCCTGGAGCATCAGAGGCTGAGGGATGACCTTATAGAGGTTTATAAAAATCATGAGGGTCATGGATAGGATAAGTAGATAAAGTCTTTTCCATGGGGTGTGGGAGTACAGAACTAGAGGGCATAGTTTTAGGGTGAGAGGGGAAAGATATAAAAGAGACCTAAGGGGCAACATTTTCACGCAGAGAGTGGTGCGTGTATGAAATGAGCTACCAGAGGAGGTGGTGGAGGCTGGTACAATTGCAACATTTAAAAGACATCTGGATAGGTATATGAATAGGAAGGGTTTAGAGGGATACGGGGTGGGTGCTGGCAGGTGGGACTAAATTGGGTTGGGATATCAGATTGGCATGGATGATCGCTTCTCGGCCTTTTGGCTAAGATCAAGCATTTAAAAGACATCTGGATAGGTATATGAATAGGAAG
>NW_025204863.1:7797-9947 GCF_004010195.1 Chiloscyllium plagiosum | reverse complement strand
TGCTGGCCATCAATGGAGCTGCACAATTCTGTTTGGATACTGACATTGTGGGGCTAACATACACTGGATATGGTTTATGAGGGATTCAATGTTAGATGTGATGTACTGCAGGAGTCCATCAACTTTATAACACCTTCATTCAGGATCAGGTCCAAGGTTCAGAATTACAGAGTTTAGGTGGCACATAAGAAGAGATATACTTGCAGGACATGGCTGTTTACAGGTCATTGTTGTAAATGTTGAACTGCTATGTGCTAGTCCATTGACCAGTCTGCCCCACACACATCTCCCCGTTGTTCAGGTATGTCTCTTACCAATCTATTGTAAGGGATTGTGAGAGTAACTGGTCAGCTCCAGTTTGGTAGCTCTCTGGACAGAGTTTGGAGATGGCCAGTATTTTGAAGATCGTGGTGAGGCCCATTGACACTGTGTCTGAATTCAGGCTTTTCCTCAAAGTCATTTTAACAGCTTTGCTGCCTGCAAGACGGTGTGTTCACTGATCTGAACATGAATCGGCTGTTTACTACAGTCACTGAATTGTGTAATAGTTAGTTGTGCGCTCTGGTAATTCAATTATTGTGCGCTTCAATTGTTTTTAACTGAAAAACAATGATGTTTGGTTTATTTTAAAATATGTAAGAAATAAAATGATATTAACACTTCATTGCAGAAAATGTGAAAGTGACCTTTGGACTAATCAAGCAACAGTCAGATAATGTCTGTAAAGCAGGATTCTGTGAACAGGACTATGTCCCAGGCAACATCATCACCCTCTCTGGTAGGTTCTGTCCCAATGTCAGGACACAGCCAGGCATGAGGGACAGCTCCTTGGTATACAGTCAATATAGGGTGGCATGGAGCTCAGTTGTTAGCACTGCTGCCTCATAGCACCATGGTCCCAGGTTTGATTCCAGCCTCGGGCAACTGCCTGTGTGGAGTTTGCATATTCTCTCTATGTCTGCGTGGGTTTCCTCCCACAGTCCAAAGATGTGCAGCTGAGGTGAATTGGCCATGGTAAACGACCCAGAGTGTTCAGTGCATTCGTCAGAGAGATGTGTGTTGCTCTTCGGAGGGTGGATGTGGACTGGTTAGGCCGAAGCGCCTGATCCCATCCTGAAGGGAACCGAATCTAATGATAGTGCTCAGCATTGATGCAGGATCCTGTGGCTGTTAGACTGCTCTGCGGCAGGTTATGGTGGAATCAATAAAAGGGAACCATAATTGGCCACATCGTCACCGATCTGCCTGCTGCAGATGCACCTCATCATTTCAAATATCCGTCAGAATGGTCAATGCACAATGGGGAGAAAGGGCTACCTTCACATTTTGCAGACCTTCCTCACGATCATATGTAGCCCCTTGAGAACTGAATGGGACAGATTTTAAACAGATTGAATAATTAATGATGATGCAGACATGAGGAGCAGAGGGCCATCGGCACCAGCAGATTCATACTCTGTAAAGCTTATACAGTCTGCAACCTCACAGCCATACATACCTCCCACTGTACAGTAACCATCACGGCCCGACATACCTCCACTGTACAGTAATCATCACGGCCCGACACGGTCAGACACACATCCCACTGTACAGTAACCATCACAGCCAGACATACCTCCCAATGTACAGTAACCATCACGGCTAGAAATACCTCCTACTGTACAGTAACCATCACGGCCCGACATACCTCCCACTGTACAATAACCGTCACGGTCAGACACACATCCCACTGGACAGTAACCATCACAGCCAGACATGCCTCCTACTGTACAGCAACCGTCACGGCCAGACATAAATCCCACTGCACAGTAACCATCACAGTCCGACAAAGCTCACACTGTACAGTAACCGTCACGGCCCGACATACCTCCCACTGCAGAGTAACCATCACGACCCGACATACCTCCCACTTTACAGTCACCATCACGGCCCGACACACTGCCAAGTGTACAGTAACCGTCACGGCTCGACACACCTCCAACTGTTTAGTAACCATCACAGCCAGGCTCACGTCCCATTTTAATGCAACCATCACGGCCCGACACATCTCCCATTGTAATGTAACCATCATGGCCCGACACACATCCCACTGCACAGTAACCATCACGGCCGGACATACCTCCCACTGTACAGTAACCATCACGGCCCGA
>NW_025204863.1:0-6840 GCF_004010195.1 Chiloscyllium plagiosum | reverse complement strand
CGCTCATTGTCTGTAGAACTGGCTTGAGATGCACCAAAAGCTGCATCAACTTGTGTGTGGGAGCGGAGAGCGGAAGTGAAGCACAAGGAGCTGGTCTAATCCTGAGACCTCTGCCACTCTCGGGGTATGTGTCTGTGTCTCTCCCTCTGTTGGAGTAGACGAGTTTGGTTCCTCATGGGGGTTATAACACAGTGAGACAATGTCAAACCTCAGGCCCATTTTTGTGCCATTTAAGATCAAAGCGAGAATCTCATTACCATTTGCACTGGGACCATCAGAACACATAAGGATATGGTCCAAAAATGGAAATTGGGAATAGAATAGATGAATATCTTTGAACTTCACAGCACCATTGGCCGAATGGACTTTTCCACTCTGCAAAACTTGGACACCAGTCAAAACCAAGCTGCAGTGAAACTGGTCAGAAATGAGAAGGCAAAAGCCATTTCATTGAGCATAATTAGAAGAGCGACTGCCTTCGCCCCGTATAATCTCATAGTTCGGATTTGGAGCTCTAACCACCGCTGCATTTTTCTTCTATCCTCGGTCACGGAATGAATGTTTCGTTATGCAAATATATCGTGGTACCAGTATTTCTGACCGCTTTTCCGATGCTGGCAGGTGGTTGGTTTTGTGGCAAACGATATTCAGGTTAACGGAAATAAAAAAAAATGTGCAGGTTTTGGAAATCTGAACTAAAAATGAGAATTGGTAGAGAAAATCAAAACGCCTGGCAAGATCTATGGGGAGAAACAGAATTTTTATTTTTAGATGGAGTGACTCAGATTAGTTATACATTTTTTGATTATAGTGTTGGGAAACTTGTACGTTTTACCTGTCGAATGAAGATATTTATCAAAATCTCTCTCAAGAAACAACCGTCGAAGTTACAAATTTAAAAGGACTTCATCAGCTGTATTGCTACTTCCATTTCCCTGAGCTGATGGAAGGCTGTGTTTAAATGGTTACCTTTTTCTTTTCCTTTCTGTCAGTTCGCAGTCCTGTCAAATGGAGAATTACTTCTTTCAGTGTTTACCTCAATATGTGCTTCTGTTTTTCTCTTTTTGTCTCTGTGTATCCTCCTGAGCCTCTTTTACATTCTCTGACTCTCTGTCGGTGTCATGTCTGTCCATATCCCTCATTTCCCATTTCTGCTCTTTGAAAAGCCTGACCTTCAGAGACTCTTTCAGAGTGGAGCTGCTGAGAGGCTTTCTGAGCCCTGGCTGGAGTCGGTCCCAGAAGGCTCACATTCTGCGGATAATCCATCTGTCACTTCGGCCTCAGGCAAGGAGACATTTCTTCCTCAAAATATGATGACCCTTTCGACGTTAAATTAATTACATGACAGCTACAGGATAACAAGGATGTATTTACTGTTGGCATACAAGGAATGAATGGTGACAGCAGAGAATGAGGGTGATCAGCTCGTGGTGTATGTGCCATGAACACAATATTTCCCAGTAATTCTGCAGTGTCTCCTACCTCACCTCTTTCCTTCCACCAAACTGGGAATAAGAGGAGGAGAAACAGAAGCGCTAGTGGAACAGCAGGAAGAATCTCCAGGTAAAAATAGTAGTTAGAAAGTACAACATACACGACTGGAACTAAACCAGGAAAAAGCAGCGGGAACGCCAAATCAGAACAGGCAGGAACTCAAGCGGAACGCTGAGTTGCTCGATCAGGAACACTACACTTGTGAGAAATAACGAGCTTTCAATACAATGAGCAGACACCACTGTGATGGGAGGTGCTTTAACCACATAATCCACGGCGCCACGCTAAAAGCGAGTTTCTCGTTCATATGTACATTTCCTTCTCCACTTGATCACAGAAAATCGAAAATGTGTTTTCTGTATCACGTTGATTAGTATGAATTGTAATCAAACTCCGCTTTTACAAAATCAAACATTTCACGGCTGAGTATCTCGACTGACAAGACAGAAAAAGACTCTTGCACTGGATTCCAACTGATTTGTTCAGCTGTTTAAACTGTCAGAGTAAAGTGGATGTATCCATCCTCTCGGAACCCATGAACCGCGTTAATACACACAGAGGTATCCTCAAACCAAAAGGAACAGGCTCATTGTGGCGAATTGACCAGCAGTGGTGTGTGTCATTGCAAACAGTGGGTAGTAAAGGCTGACTGAACAGGACCGACACTGAGCCTTGTACCACCAGCTCCACACTCACATCCTGCCTCATGTCTCCCGGTCATCAGTGCCTTTGACTTTTATTTCTGTAGCCTGCGTCACTTCTAAACTTATTCCCGACCGCTTTCAGGTATCGAACTAGAACATGCAATTATTAGAAACTGGGACACAGTTGCCTTTCAATGTGATAAGATTCACTGCCCATCCCTAATTACCCCAGAGATGGAGGGGGCGAGCTACTTTTATTAACTCTTCAACTCCTTCGCATGGAGGACCAGGCATGAAACCGCTAGAGATGGATTGAGAACCAGCGACACTGAAGGAACACAGAGCTATTTGCAACTCAGAAAGGTGGGTTGATTGGAGGGGGAATTGCCGTGGTAGTTTCCCCGTGTATATGCTGCCATTGTCCTTCTAAATAAAATACAACAATCACTGGTTGGATTCTGGCAGGATCTAGGTGTGTGTTCTGTGTCTAACGAGAAACGTGTTTTCGTTTTCGGATGAGATGAAATGTCTTCCTTTCGAGACTGGGAATTGCATCCAGCTCTGGGTGATGCAAACTCAGACCCTTCCCAGTGATGCTGACAATACACCTTGCAGCCTGACTTGTACACTCTCTCGTTCCTAGTCTTCACATCATCACCACCTTTGACAGCATTATTTCTCCCTCCAAGTTTCCAAACAGTTCATATTGGGTATTAATGTGAACAAAGCAAGCTGTGATAATTTGATGCTGTTCAGCAAATGCACTGCAGGAAAGTACCAAACAGGCTGATGCTCACAACGGCTCGTTTTGAGGCACTTGTTTGCATTGAAGGGCAGGCGCTAATAAAAGGTGTCGCTCAACTCTTCTGATTCTACATCCCGGGCGAGAAATGACCAGAGCTCTCTCGGTGAGTTTGCCCAGGGTCTTCAGTGAAAGGGACCATGCCACTTTTCACCAGAGTGAATCATGGAATCGCGCCGTGACTGTGTATAAAACGATTAAAACACAGAGCAGCGAAGGAGGCGAACCTGAAGCAGACACGAGGACAAATGTACCTCCTTTTCCAGTAAAAGTCACTGCTTTACCAAGTTGGACCTTCGAAATGAAGCAGTGATGGTGATTATCTTGGCGGTTTGTTCATCTTGTTAATTCTGATTCCGTGAAAGTCCATTACATTACATATTGATAAGTTCGAGTCCTCCCCGGCTTTATCATGGTCCCCCATCTTAACCTTGGTCCATGTCGATATTCCCCTGTGAGGTGCTGTCGGGATGACTTTCTTGTCGTTTTGAATTTGAAAGCTGCATTTGTTTTATTGTCCATTTTAAATTAGAGCTCACCACAACGGCTCTCATTGTCTGTAGAATTTGTAGGTTTTTACAGAGTTCCTAAGTTTTACAAAACATCCGTATAACAGACCCAGATTAGTTATACGCTTTTCGAGTATAATGCCAAGAGAATGATCACTCTTATCTGTCAGATTGCGACATTTATCAAAATCTCTCATTGCCTTACAACCGTCAACATTACAAATTGAAAAGGACTTTATCAGCTGTAATGCTGTTTCCGTTGCCCTCACCTGGTCTCAAATGGTTTTCCTTTCTGTCAATCCTTTTTGTTTTCCTTTCTGTCAATCAGCAGGAATGTCAAATGGAGAATTTGTTCTTTCAGTGTCGACCACAATATGTGTCTCTATTTTTCTCTCTTTTTTTTTGTGTGTGTCCACCTCACCCTCTTTCACTGTCTGTGACTCTCTCTCTCTCTGTCCATATCCCTCATTTCCCATTTCTGCCATTTGAAACAGTCTGGCACTCGGACACAGTTTGAGATTGGGGCTGCTGAGAGACTTTCGGCTCCCTGGTTGGTGGGTGTGTGGGACTGGGCTCACATTCTCCGGATAACATGTCTGTCACTTCGAACTCAGGTAAGGAGACATTTCTTCCCTCAAAACATTATGACTCTTTCGAAATCAAAATAGAATTCTAAATGCACCAACAAATAACGCAATAACGCAACAGATATCTGAGAACAATGATGTATTTCCTGTTGGTGTAAAATGAACGAATGTGGACAGCAGGGAATGAGTGTAATCAGCTGGTGGTATCTGTGCTGTTACCACAACATACCCCCGGGCAAGTCTGCAGTGTCTCCTGTCTTACCTCGTTATTCTTTTATGCAATTCTTTTTCTGGGAGAAAGTGAGGACTGCAGATGCTGGAGATCAGAGCTGTAAATGTGTTGCTGGAAAAGCGGAGCAGGTCAGGCAGCATCCAAGGAACAGGAGAATCGGGCATAAGCCCTTCTTCAGGAATGAGGAAAGTGTGTCCAGCAGGCTAAGATAAAAGTTAGGGAGGAGGGACTTGGGGGAGGGGCGTTGGAAATGTGATAGATGGAAGGAGGTCAAGGTGAGGGTGATATGCCGGAGTGGGGTTGGGGTGGAGAGGTCAGGAAGAAGATTGCAGGTTAGGAAGGCGGTGCTGAGTTCGAAGCATTTGACTGAGACAAGGTGGGGGGAGGGGAAATGAGGCCCTTGAGCCCCGCCCCTCCAATCCCAAGTCCCTCCTCCCTATCTTTTTTCTTAGCTTGCAGGACACACTTTCCTCATTCCTGAAGAAGGGCTTATGCCCGAAACGTGGTTTCTCCTGTTCCTTGGATGCTGCCTGACCTGCTGCGTTTTTCTAGCAACACATTTTCAGCTCAATTCTTTTACTATCAGGTAATGGGAACAGCTTCCGTTTATCTAACTTTCTCAACCTGCCATAAGTCTAGACAGCTTGAACTAATCACACCAGAATCTCATTTGCTCTGTGCAGAAAAACTTCAGTTTCGCCAATCTGACCAGACATCTAATAATAAATCTCCTTTTAAATATCTCAACAGATGATCATGCTTTTATGGTGATCAGACGCAAATGCTCTGTGTTCATGTCGGTTTCGTTATCACACACTGGCAGTTGTTCAGTAACATCACTCTGATTCCTGCGTATTTCCCCAAATTTGAAAGTTTGCTCTGACCACCGTGCTTCTGAATTTTTCAACCTGCAGACTCTGAAATTAGGTTATCAAGTGAAGAACAGTGATTTTTTCCAGTATTCTTAACCAGTAATCGACACAGGTCAACTTCTGGAACTGTTCTCTTATATTCGTGAATGCGACACATTTCTTTTTAGCTGGTGTGACCCTTTTTTGTGGATCTGAATCAAAGTTAATCGACTGATTAATCCACTAATCCTCTGTTCGTCTCTATTGTCCTGAATCAACACTCTGTCATGGTTTGACATCCTCTGTCTCCAAGAATGGATGTAACTGTCTTTGATTTTTTTTATTGTTTCTTCCATTGTCTCTCCAAATGGCATCTTAATAGCTGAACATCCCTGACTATGTTCTGCTGGCATTTATCTTCCCTTAGTAGCTCCCAGAATGCCGTCAGGTAACTCGATATAAATAAATGAACAACTGTTGTTGGCCCGCACAGGGTGGAGTCTGTCGACGAGGCCTCAGGCCTCAGAACCATGCCTCCCTCTGGACGTTGTTCTTATCCATGCATTTCCTCGGCCTGAACGTTTTGGATCTTGATGTTTCAGCTTTCCCAACAAAAGTTCCTTGGCATAACAGAGGGAAAATTTTACTTGAAAGGTGGAGCGAGAGCATTCTGAAGGGAAATTACACAGCAAGTTCCCAGGCTTAAAAGCACTTCACCCATTCTCAATGTATCAATGTATCTAAAACAATTGATAGTTCGGATGGAACATGGTGTGGGAGCAGATCTTACCAGGGATTAGAGGAGGATAGTGAGGGAAACGTATCAGGTTATTACATTCTGCAGGGACCTGGGATCAATTGCCTTTTACTGAAAACAGTTCCCAACTTGTATGTACCTCCAGCGTCCAGCCTGAAACCCTCATTCCCCTCTATCCTGTCTCCTCTCTCTGAGCCAATGGTGTATTCATTCTGTTACTGACCCTTCAATCCCAAAGGCACCAAATTTTCTCACAATTCCAATTGGAGACCTTCTCTCATCCACGTGATGGAATTGGACCCTAACATTTACACTGTCTCCCATCAATCTTCAATCGGATCAATATCGCAGAGGTTAGACAGTGTTGCCAGTAAACACTCCCAGGGCAGAGGGAGCACAGGGATCCATACAACATAAAGCTCTAATTAAATTCTACCTATTTAAATCTCCAGGGCAGGTAGAGAATAGAGTTAGACGCAGAGTAAAACTCCCTGTACACTGCAGCTTTTCACATTCCCAAGCCATGTTCAGTGTGGCGTTAGGTACTGATCAAATCTCCCACTTCTCCCATCCTGTTCACATCAAACACACTCAGGGCAGTTCCATCACTGGGTTACATACAGAGTATGTGTACGGCGGCAATTTCTCCATCTGAACCTCCCAGAGTCTGGGAAGAATGGGGTTCGATACAGAGTCAAGATATGTCCATATTGTCCAAATGGGACACTCCCAGGGCAGGGACAACATGGGGATATACACAGAGTAAATCTCCCTCCATACTGTACACGTCAAATACTCCCAGGACAGGTATAACACGGGGCTAGATACAGAGTAAAGATCCATCTGCACTGTACCTCCCAAACACGCACAGAATAGGGACAGCACGGAGTGAGGTACAAAGTTAGGCAGCATTGTAGACAGTGCAGATAGTATCTTAACATTACAAAGGGATATTGATAGACTG
>NW_025204862.1:3716-9946 GCF_004010195.1 Chiloscyllium plagiosum | reverse complement strand
AGCAATGGTCTGATCTGGAACAGAGGACCCAGATTGGGAGGGTTTTGGGGAGAGGTTTCACAGGGATAGGGCCATAGAGAAATAGGACGCTCCAGATAAGTGGAGAGCTGTAGGGCCTGCAGGAGGTCTGGAGATGAGGTTTTGGAGGGATGGAGCAGTTTACAGGGATAAGCAGTTGATAGGACAGGGCTGGTTTATACAGACAGGGACTATTTAGAGAATGGAGCAGATAACAGAGATAATGTAGGTTGTGTTGACTGGAAGAAAAAACACACAAATGGAGGGTAGTCGGAACTGAGATATCGAAATTCTTATGTTCCGGGGTTATTCAGAAATGGAGAGTGTAGAATCGGACAGATTTTCCTGGAGATGAGAACAGCAATTTTGGTTGGAGACAGTTTCACAGATAAAGGAGCATTAGTAATCTCCTCCAGTTTGGCCTAAGTGGGGAAGTGTTGTAGGGGACGGTGGTGTTCACACAGATAGGGATGTAAGAGCTGGAGAGGTTTATGCAGATGAGTAGATGGATGGAAATACTGGAAGAGCTTCCATTGACAGAGTGGGTGGTAGTGACGAGAGCATGTTACAAAGATCACAGGTCCTTTAGGAACTGGATTGAAACAGTCACAGAGACTGGAGTGGGTTCTACAGATCGGAGTGTGGCAGAGACCTGAGAAGAGTATAGTGTCTCCACAGATTGATTGTGTCTTTAGGGCTGGAAGACATATGGGCCTTTTATTCTCTGAGTGGCCCAGTCAATCCAGGGGAAATTAAAATCTCCAATCAATACTACTCTCTTATTCCTACAGCTATCTACAATCTCTCTACACACCTGCTCTTCACATACCCACTGGCTATTTGCGAGTCTGTAATACAGTCCCAACAAAGTGACCACCCCCTTCTTCTTGCTAACGTCTAACCCTATGACCTCATTTGATGACTCTTTAGGAGTATCCTCTCTAAGCACTGTTTTCTGCCCTCCCTGTTGAAAAGGACAACTCCGCCTCCTCACTTACTTGCCTTTCTGTCACGCCTGTACCTTTTGCATCCTGGAACACTGAGCTGCCAGTCCTGCCCTTCTCTCAGCATGTTTCTGTTATGGCTATAATATCTCAGTCCCCAGAACCAATCCATGCTCTGAGCTCGTCTGCCTTCCCAGTCAGATCTTGTGCGTTGAAATAAATATCCTTTAAACCAGAATTCCTTTCCCTCCCTTGACTGTGCCCCAGGATATCCTGAATAGGAACCTTGCTCTCGGTGGCGGATGTATTTTCCTCTGACTGGCCAATGGTCCCTCTCTTATTCAGAATCCCAATCCATTGGCAAATTAGATTAAGCCCTCCCAGGTAATACTAACAAATCTCTCCCCCGCCCCCCCAACCGTTGCTAGTACACCTCTGGTTCAAGTTCAACCCGTCCCCCTTGTCCAGGTCACCTCCACTTCAGAAGAGATCCCAATGATCCAAGGCGTGAAAACCCTTCCCCCTCCACCGCTACTCAGCCATGTATCCATCTGGCCTATCTTTCTATTCCCATATACTCTGGCTTGCGGCACTGGGAGAATCTGGAGCTCACTACCCTTGTAGTCCTGCTTTTTACCTTCTTACCTAACTCCCGATACTCACTTGACCGGAACCCATCCAACTGTATCTATGCCATGTCTACTGATGTGCACAATTACCACTGGTTGTTCACCCTCCCCCTGGAGAAAGGGGCAAAACCTGACCTCCCCTTGAGGAACACGGTAGGGAAAGGGACTGAGGTGTTAGTTGGGGAGCACTTTGACAAAATGACACAATAGTATTAGTTTGAAAACAGTTATGGTAAAGGACATGCCTGGTCCTTCAGTGAAACATCAAAACTGGCCTGCCCCAATCCAGAAGGTATTGGTCAAGAGCTTTTAACAGTTAATTGTGGAGACGATTTGCAGTTCAGGGTGAGGATATTTCTGTTCGTGTGAATGACAATGCTGATTACAAGTAGAAAATTCTGGATGACTGGGGATATTGAGGTTCTGGTCAAGAAAAAAGTAGTCCAGGTCATATAAGGCCAGCTGGATTCCTCGAAGAACATTGTGGGTACAGTAATATACTGAAGAGGGAAAGCAGTAGGGCAAGCAGGAAACCTGAGAAAACGTTGGCTGATAATGCTGAGGAAAATCCAAAGTGATTCTACATGAATACTAACGACAGAAGATTAACTAGGGA
Source organism: Chiloscyllium plagiosum (assembly GCF_004010195.1). Taxonomy (NCBI): domain Eukaryota; kingdom Metazoa; phylum Chordata; class Chondrichthyes; order Orectolobiformes; family Hemiscylliidae; genus Chiloscyllium; species Chiloscyllium plagiosum. The sequence continues at coordinate 7,739 of NW_025204862.1, read as the reverse complement.
CAGAATGTGTCCCCTTGAAAATCAATGGGGCAATCCATGTGTGGAACCAGAGGAGATGGGTGAGACCCTTAACAAAAATTTCACGTCAGTACTTAAAGACTGGGGAAGTCAAGGAAATAAAGTCTTCCACAGACTCCGCATAACAGAACAGAGGTGATGGAGTTTTTAAAATGTATAAAAAATAGACAAATCCCTGGAGCTAATCATATATATCCGAGAGAATTGGGGGAAACTCAGGAAGAAGTGCCCCTTAAAGAAGTATTTATATCAGTGACACCCACGGGTGATGAGCTGGAAGCCTACAGGGTGTTTATCGTTGGGCCAGTATTTAAACCTGCTGTGAGGGAAAGCCAGGCACCGAAAGACCAATTGGCTTGATGTGAGTGGTGCGTACGGTGTTGGAGGTGGCTCTGAGGGTCAGGAGTTACATGCATTTCGAAAGGCAAGGGTTGATTAGGGACAGTTGATGCAAAGTACACAAATAGTGTCTCACAAACTTGACTGACTTTGTTGAAGACGTGACTAAGAAAATAAAAGACAGAACAGGAGACTTTGTCTATACTGACCACAGCAAGGCCTTGGACAGGTTTTAACGTGGAATACTGGTTAGTAAGGTAAGATCACATGGGATCAGGGAGAGCTAGCCAACTGGGTACAAAATTGGTTTGACAGTAGGAGACAGAGTGGTGGGAGAGGGTTGTTGTGTAGACTGGAGGCCTATCACCAGTGGTGTCCCATAAAGAACAGTGCTAGGTCCACTGTCATGCATCATTTACAGAAAATATTTCAGTAAGAGCATAGGAGTCATTGTTAGTAAGTTTGTTGATAAAAGTCCGGATAGAACACGGGTCATAGTGGGCAGGGAATACAGTTATCGAAGGGGGCCAAGGAATGAAAGATGGAGTTGAATTCAGGTGATGGGCCAAGGAATGAAAGATGGAGTTAATTCAGGTGATGGATTTTGTTAAGACAAAACATGAGGACTAACACAGTTAATGGTTGGGACCTGGACAGTGCTGTCAAAACAGAGAGAGACCAAGGGGTGCAGTCACATTGTCCCTTGGAAGTGGCATTGCAGGGGGACAGGGCGGGGAAAGCGGGTTTGACACCCTTGCCCTCATGGGTCAGAGCATTGAGGACCTGAGTTGGATCATCATGATACGGCTGTACAAGGCATTGCTGGGTCTCCAGTTGGTGTACTTTGTAGAATATTGATCCTCCTGCTTTAGGAAGCACTTTCTGAAACTGCAAATGGAGCAAAGATTGACAAACATGTTACTGATTGTGGAGGGTTTGACAGAAACGGAGAGGCTGGATAAGCTGGAAAGCAAAACAGGGAAATGAGATCGATTTGGCAGATAAGGTTAGGGAGAATGCAAAGAGATCCTCCAGTATACAAGTACCAAAAAGCAGCAGGAGATACAACAGGGCCCCTCAAAGCTCAATGAGGCCATCCAAGTGTGGAGCCACAGGAGATGGGTGGGACCCTAAATGAACATTTTATGTCAGAAATTACTGTGGAAAAGTCAGTGAAAGAAAAGTGATGGCTTGTAAAGAGTCCCCATTACTGAAGAGGTGGTGTTGGAGGTCTTAGAACACAAAGATAGAGAACGCCCGAGGCCCTGAACAAGTGTATCCCAGAACATTGTGGCAGTGACCCTAGCAGAGATATTTCTATCATTGTCCTTCCATTAGGCGTAGGTGACTGAGGGGTGATCTTATAAAGGTATATATAACCACGAGGGATATACCTAAGGTGACGAGTGAAGGTCTCTAACCCAGGGCAGGGGAGTCCATAACTTGAGGGCAGAAACGTTGAGGTGGGAGAGGAAAGACTTAAAAAGGATCGGAGGAGAACATTTTCCACACAGAGGATGGTGCACGTATTGAATGAGCTGCCAGGGGATGTGATGGGGAGAAGCACAATGATGACGTGTAAAAGACATTTGGACAGAAGCATGGGGAGAAGGTTTGCAGGGATATGGGTCACACACCGACAAATGTGACTAGTTCAGGAACCGTGGTGAGCATGGACTAGTTGGACTAAAGGTTCTGTTTCTGGGCTGCATGATTGTCATTCGAGGATGAGACTACCGAGTTAAGGCATGCTGTAGACACTGAAGCAAGTTATGCGATGGGGATGGAAGGCTGGAATGCAGTACATTTCAAATGTGTGGAGGGACGATAGGGAAGAGAGGAGGTTACAGGGACTGAAGTTGATATAGGAGTTATAAATTATTAAAGACACTGGTCAATGAGACATGACATAGATACAGTGTTGGAGAAGGAACGCAGAACAGAAAGATCCCAGGCAGCTTCCCCACCCTCTCTTAGGAGGCCTGCTTTCCCATCTGTTGTGCTGATGCTCACTAAGACAGCGCAGGCCTGGATTGATAACTGTGACACTCCCGATGCTGTCTTAGTACAACATTTTATGTGGACTGTACTCCCCTTCCAGTAATGTCATGTCTTGTTAGCCGATGTTTGGAGCCCTCTCATTGGTCTCTGCTCTGTGCACTGTGAGTGATCTTACCTCACTGCAGGATTTATTGAAGGTTCCAGATCTCCCTGCCCTTTGTCTCTCTGGCTGACCAAACATCTTCAATGTGGTAATGGACGAGACACCCAGCAGTTGATGAGTTTATTGAGTCAGGACCTTCCTTAGTACCTATAGGAGATAGATAAATAGACAGAAAGGAAAATTAGACTGATGAAGTGAGAGTTACACACGGAGAATGGCACTGAGTACCACAGAGATCTGGAAAATCCCAGTCTCCATCCCTGGCCTGTTCTGCAGCGTCTCTCCAAATTGGAGGATTCTGTTGGAAGAGGATCTGGAGCAGCTTCAAGAGCGAGAGGCGCTGACAGAGGCAGCAATTAGACCAACACAGTGAGGGATACCACATGGAGAGAGACTGAGTGATATCACCAGCATGCTGGAAGATTTCAGGATCAAGCAGTAGGAAGAATGCGTTTAGCTTCGTGATGCACTGGTATCAGTGTTCAGGGATTAACAGGTGAAGTGATGGCCGAGTGGCATTATTGTTAGAGCATGTATCCAAGACCTCAGCTAATGTTCAGGGGAGTCAGGTTTGAATCCCACCATCAGAAGTGGTGGAATTTGAAATCAATAATTTTAAATATTGCAAATAAAATCCATATATAAGTATGAAACCATTGCTGATTTACAAAAAAGCCCACACACTTGTCCTTTCGCGAAGGACATCGGCCCATCCTCACGTGGTCTGCACGACATACCCACAGCAAAGTGTTTGCCTCCCAATTATCCTCTGAAATTGCTGAGCAAGTTTCTCAGTTGAAGGGCAGCTAGGGCTGGGCAAGAAAGGCTGGTCAACCAGAGATACCCACATCCCATATCTGTCGGCAGGTTTATGGGCAGGGCTGTAAACTGATAGAGATGATGCAGGGTCAGGGTTCAGGTGAAAGGAGCTTTCCAAATCCAAAGAGAAAAGGTGAAGCATCGGAACAGTATGGGAATGTGACTGAAGACAACAGAAAGGAACAGATGGGACAGAGTTTAACTAAAACTGTACATCAGCCAATAGATATGGGGCAGGAAATTGTGGGAAAGAGTAAATTATATTTTTCTGGAGTGGACAAAGTCTTGTCAATAAGGTAGATGGATTTGTGACACAGAGATAAAAGGGATTTAGACACCAGGGAGATGTGGTTACAGGGTGAACAAAAGATGGGCATAAATATTCAATGGTTCACAACCTTGTGGAAACTCAGGCAAAATAGTTTCCTGGATTACAATGAATTACAAAGGCATTACAGAGAAAGCATTGGGCCTGAGATCATGAAGTAGAATCAGTCTGAATGTAAATTCTGGCTACTACTTGTCAAGGACACAAGCAGCAGAACAGTTTTAGCTACCGAACAACATTTCATTGCTCATCACTGCATTAAACAGGAATTCACTGGAATGTTTAATAAAGGCATTGCGATAATTTAGTGAAACTTCAATATTCGTATAATCGGGATAATCACACTGACAAGAGT
>NW_025204862.1:0-3126 GCF_004010195.1 Chiloscyllium plagiosum | reverse complement strand
CCTGCTTCTCCAGCTTGTCTACCTGTGACACCACACTCAAAGAACTGTGTACCTGGGTCACTGGATCTCTGACTGACAACACTATCCAGGGCCCGAACATTAACTGTACAAGTCCCACCCTGGTTTGTTTCACCAAAATGGAACACCTCACCTTTATCTAATTAAACTCCATCTGCTATTCTTCAGCTCACTATCCCAGCAGTACTGTTCAACCTGTTGTCTCATATACAACCTTCTTCACTGTCCACTTTACCACCAATTTCAGTGTCAACCAAAAAAGCTAATGAAATCCAGCACAACATATTCCTTCTTAACAAACCTATCAGCTTGCATTGCAATTTTGAGGGATCTATTGACGTGGAACCCCAGATTCCTCTGTTACTCGAGACTACCAAGTATTCTGCCTTTCACCCTGCATTCAGCATTCAAATTCGACCTTCCAAAACAAAACACTTCACACTTTTCCAGATTGAAGTCCATCTGCCACTTCTCAGCCCAGCTCAATGTCCTGTTGCAACCTACAACAGCCATCTGCACTATCAACCACTTCACCAACCTTGATGTCATTGGCAAACTGACTAACACACTCTTCCGCTGCCACATCCAAGTCATTTAAAAAAAAATCACAATCAGTAGAGGTCTTGGAACCGATCCCTGCAGAACACCACTGGTCACCGAGCTCCAGGCTGAGTGTTTTCTATCTATCATCACCCTCTGTCTTCTATGGACCAGGGACTTTGTATCCAGACAGACAGGTTTCCCTGGATCCCATGCCTCTGTACTTTCTGAATGAGCCATAAACCTATTTTGTCACATTCTCAAAGGATTCATTAAGATTTGTGAGGCATGACCTGCCCCTTAAAATGTCATGCTGACTATCTTAAATTAAACTATGGTTTTCCAAGGAATCACAAATCCGGTCTCTCATAAATCCTCGCCAATAATCTGTATTCCACAGACATAAGACTGACAGGTCTGTAATTCCAAAGATTATCCCTATTCCCTTTCTTCAACAAGGAATAACATTTGCCACCCTCCAGTCATCCGATACAGCTCCAGGGGACAGTGAGGACGCAAAGGTAATCGCCAAAGGCGCAGCAATCCCTTCCATCGCTTTCTGTAGTAACTTCGGGCACATCCAGTCTGGTCCAATAGACTTATCTATCCTTATGATTTACACAATACTCAGCACATCCTCCTTCTTAACATCAACCTGTTCACATATATCAGCCTGGTTCACGCTGACCTAACAAATGTCTAGGTCCCTCTCAGTAGTGAATACTGAAGCACAGTATTCATTAAGGAAATCCCCTACCTCCTCCTAATCCAGGCACAAGTTCCCACCACTATCAATGACCGATCCTACCCTCACTCTGGCCATGCTCTTGTTCCTCACATAAGTGGAGAATGTCTTATGGTTTTCCTTAATCCTTCCTAACAATGCTTTGCCATGTCCCCTTCGAGAGTCCTAAGTCCATTCTTCCTGACTACCTTCAGAGAATCCCTGCAGTGTGGAAACAGGTCATTATGCCCAAAAACTCCATTCCAACTCTCCAAACTGTATCCCACCCAGAACCATCCTCCCACCCTATCACTCTACACTTGCCCTAACTAATGCACCAAACCTACACATCCCTGAACACTATGGATAATTTAGCATGACTGAGTCATCTAACCTGCACACGTTTAGACCATGGGAGGAAAATAGAGCACGTTGGAGGAAACCCACGCAGACATGGGGAAAATGTGCATTCACCAGACAGACAATTGCCCGGGGGTGGAATCGAAATCGTGTCCATGGTGCTGATGCAGCAGTGGTAACTACTGAGTCACCTTGCCACCCCATATAACTCTCTAGAGGTTTATCTTATCCTTGCTTCCTCAACCTTAATTAAGCTTCCTTCTTCGTCTTGACTGGATGTTCTATATCCTTTAAATCCTTGTCAAATGTTTCGCTAAAGTCCATGCGGACAATGCTGACCTCTCTGCCTTCATCTATCTCTTAGCCACCTCCTTGAAGAGTCAATCCGGATTGTAAAACACTTATCCACTCACAAAGCCATGCTGACTATCTCTAATCAGCCCTTGTCTTTCCTATACGTAGCTCCTTTCTCTCAATCTCCTCCAACAACTTCCCCATCACTGGGCTCAGGAGCTGTAATTTCCTGGCTTCACACTGCAGCGATGGAACAGAATTATGATCCCTCCAGTCTTCCAGGACCACATTGCGTCTGTTGATAATGTAAATATCTCTGTTAGGGACACTGCAATCTCTTCCCTAGATTCCCACAATATTCTAGGATCGGCCTAATAAGCTACTGAGGATTGATCGACCTTTATTTGTTTTAAGATTCCAGCACTTTCCCTTCTCTGTTGAGGATTCTTTCCAAGACATCACTATTTATTTCCCCAAGTTCCCAAGCTTCCGTGTCTTTCTCAATAGGAAATACTGAGAAGACTGTTTTGTTTAATATCTCACCCATTTCCTCAGGTTCCACATATTGGGAATTGATAGTGGGTACACGGAAGCAGCAGATAAAAAACAATGAGGTGCAGCAGTGGTTAGCACTGCTGCCTCACAATGCCAGAGATCCGGGTTCGATTCCCGGCTCTGGCAACTGTCTGTGTGGAGTTTGCACGTTTTCCCAGTGTCTGTGTGGGTTTCCTCCGGGTACTCCAGTTTCCTCCCACAGTCCAAAGATGTGCAGGTCAGATGAATTGATCATGCCAAATTACCCTAATGTTAGGTGGATTAGTCATGGGGGAATGGATGGGTTTCCCTTCGGAGGATTGGTGTGGACTTGTTGGGCGAACGGGCATTTTCCTACACTGTAGGGAATCTAATCTAATAGGCGCCCTTATTGGTATTTAAAGGCCCTATTCTCTACCAAATTATTCTTTAGCCCTTTTTTGAAACTTGTGTAAAGGCTTCTGAAAATTCAAATGCACCATATCCCCTGTACAACCACATCCCTCCTACACCATTTATATTCACACCAACAAATAAAATCCAACAGGTTCAAAAAACACTTTTTTATAAAATGTGTTTCTAAGGGTTATAGTTTATTGATTAATCCTTTCTGACATTATTCTGTATGCTCCCAAATTATTGTCAGGCTAACACTA
>NW_025204861.1:1778-9945 GCF_004010195.1 Chiloscyllium plagiosum | reverse complement strand
GCTGTGTAATTTTGCATCAAAGTGCTTTCACTCGCACTTTTCAAATTATCTTTTTCCTCTTTTATGCCCAGGAACTTTTGTTGGGAAAGCTGCAAAGTGAAGATCCAAAATGACTGGGGCCAGGAATGCCTTGGATAAGAACAACCTCCAGAGGGAGCATGTGTTATGAAGTTGAAGGTGTGCACTGTACTTTTAAGAGACAGTGAAAGCTGAAAGCTTGCAAGCACCTATCATGTGACTGACTAGCATTCACAGAATGTCCTGGAAAATTGAAAAGTATAACATTTGGTTGTAACGTAGATACCTCAGTTGTTTTCACAGCAGTTGGAATTTTACCAATCAGGTTAAATTATGCCCCAAGATGATAAAACACAATCAAATTTGAATTTTACTGTTCTGACAACATTTAACCAATTAGATGATCTGACGTTTCAGGTTTAAAAATCAGGCATTTTGGAAAGTTAGCCAGAGAGAGAGCACCAACTGCCATTGATTGAATTTTACTGTTCTGACAACATTTAACCAATTAGATGATCTGACGTTTCGGGTATAAAAATCAGGCATTTTGGACAGTTAGCCAGAGAGAGAGAGCACCAACTGCCATTGAAAGATTACTATTCACAACACTCACGATTGAAGGTACCTTTTTCATATGAAACATCTTTTCAGCAGAAGACTGAAGACGACCCAGGGAGATCTACAAACAGAAGACCAACACTGGTGACGACAGGCGCAGTCTGGTTTTGAAAAGCACATTGCTCTAATTTTAATCAGAGCTCTTATTGGATCAGCATATTGTTATAGAATGGGAGGTAGATAAAATCCTTTAAGAGAAAGGAAGCTGAGGCTGTAAATAGTCATTTAATCGTCACTTTTAGAGTTAAAGACTAAAATTCATATTTCTTCTTTAAATAGTGGAATTTGGGCAGTTCTCTGTCCCTCATACTTGAACAGATTATGAGCCGATTTTCTGTGTGTTTGGTTTAATTAGCAGAAGGGTTTACCATCATGTCGTAACACATGGAAAGTGACATCATGAAAATGTCCAAAATAAAGAGGAAGTGGTGCTGGATGTCTTGAAATGAATAAAAGTGGATAAATCCCCAGGACCTGATCAGGTGTACCCTAGAACTCTGTGGGAAGCTAGGGAAGTGATTGCTGGGCCTCTTACTGAGATATTTGTATCATCGATAGTCATAGGTGAGGTGCCGGAAGACTGGAGGGTGGCTAATGTGGTGCCAGTATTTAAGAAAGGTAGTAAGGAAGAGACAAGGAACTATAGACCAGTGAGCCTGACCTCAGTGGTGGACAAATTGTTGGAGGGAATCCTGAGGGACAGGATGAACATGTGTTTTCAAAGGCTAGGACTGATACCTCACAAAATTGATTTAGTTTTTAGAAGAAGTAGCAAAGAGGATTGATCATGGTAGGACAGTACACGTGATCTATATGGATGTTAGTAAGGCGTTTGACAAGGTTCCTCATGGTTACCAAGGTTAGATATCATTGAATACAGGTAGAACTAGCCATTTCGATACAGAATTGGCTCGAAGGTAGAAAACAGAGGGTTGTGGTGGTGGAGGGTTGCTTTTCAGACTGGACGTCTGTGGCCAGTGGAGAGCCACAAGGATCGGTGCTGGGTCCACTACTTTTCGACATTTATATAAATGATTTGGATGTCAACATAGGGGGTATAGTTCGTAAGTTTGCAGATGACACCGAAATTGGAGGTGTAGTGGACAGCGAAGAACCTTGCCTCAGATTACAACAGGATCTTGATCAGAGGAGTAGCAGTTGGAATTTAATTTAGATAAATGTGAGGTGCTGCGTTTTGAAAAATTAAATCAGAGCAGGACTTATGCACTTAATGGTTTTTGTCCTGGGGAGTATTGCTGAACAAAGAGACCTTTGAAAGTAGAGTCGAAGGTAGACAGGATAGTGAAGAAGGTATTTGGTATGCTTTCCTTTATTGGTCAGAGCATTGAGTGTAGGAGTTGGGAGGTCATGTTGTGGCTATGCAGGACATTGATTAGGCCACTTTTGAAATATTGTATGTAATTCTGGTCTCCATCCTATCGGAAGGATGTTGTGAAACTTGAAAGAGTTCAGAAATGATTTACAAGTGTGTTGTCAGGGTTGGAGAGTTTGAGCTATCGGCTGAGACTGAATAGGCTGTGTCACAAGCTAATTGGCACAGGGTCAGAAAGATTAAGCAAATAAATGTGTGGCTGAAAGATTGGTGTGGGAGAAATGGTTTGAATTCATGGCTTGGAGGTGCCAGCTTTGGACTGGGGTGGACAAAGTTAAAAGTCACAAAACATGAAACACCTGATGAAGGAGCAGTGCTTTAAAAGCTATTGCTTCCAAACAAACCTTTTGCACTATAACCTGGTGTTGTGTGAATTTTAACTTTGAATTCATGGGACATTTGCACCAGTACCTGGGAAGAAGGGACCTGTTCTGATGGGATGGTTTTCATCTGAACCATGCTGGGCCAGAGTCAAAACAACTCGCTTAACTAGGACTGTAGACAGGGATTCAAACTAAATGGGGAGGGGGGTTATTTTCTCGGGGAAATTAGGAAACCCAGGAGGAGATAAGAATAGAGCTCTCAGGAGAAGTTATTAAAATCTCCAGCACAAATACAAATAGGGCAGAGCGTATGGAAAGGATTAGCATTCAAACTTCAAAACACTGGACAAACAAATGATAATGAGAAGAGGAAGATTAATACAGGGCTGAAGGTGTTCCATCTGAATGCACGCAGTGTAAGGAATAAGGTAAATGAACTTGTGGCACAGATTGAAATGAGCAGGTATGATGCAGTGGGCATCACGTAGACATGGCTACACGGGGATCAGGAAAAGATAAGCAGGTGGGCAGAGGGGGTGGGGTTGCTTTATTAGTCAGAAATGAAATTCAATCAATAGCAAGAAATGAAGGAGGGTCAGATGGTATAGAATCTGAGTGGTTAGAACCACAGTTGGTGTTATGTACAGGCCTCCAAATAGCAGTCAGGAGCTGGGGCACAAGATACACCAGGAGATAGAAAAGATGTGTAGGAAAGGTAAAGTTACAGTGATCATGGGATATGTCCATACGCAGGCGGACTGGGAAAATCAGATTGGTAGTGGATTGGAAGGAAAGGAATGTGTGGAATGTCTGGATTGGATTAGATTAGATTAGATTAGATTAGATTCCCTACAGTGTGGAAACAGGCCAGTCGGCCCAACCAGTCCACACTGACCCTCTGAAGAGTAACCCACCCAGGCCCATTTCCCTCTGACTAATGCACCTAACACTACCGGCAATTTAGCATGGCCAATCCACCTGACCTGCACATCTTTGGACTGTGGGAGGAAACCCACGCAGACATGGGGAGAATGTGCAAAAAGATGTCTTCAAGATGGCTTTTTGGAGCAGCTTGTGGTGGAGCTCATGAGGGAGCAGGCACTACTGGATTTAGTGTTGTTCAATGAGACAGACTTAATCGGGGAACTTAAGGTGAAGGAACCTTAAGAAGCAGTGACGATCATATGATTGAATTTACTCTGCAATTTGAGAGGAGAAGGGAGAATCAGAAGGAACGGTATTACAGCTGAATAAAAGCAACGACAGAGTCATGAGGGAGGAGCTGGGTAGGATTGACTGGGAGAGGTGACTGACAGGACAGTGGAATAGCAATGGCAGACGTTTCTGGGAGTATTTCAGAGATTCATCCTGAGGAAAAAGAAGCATGGTCCAGGGAGGATGAGACAATAGCTGAGTTGGGAAGTCAGGGATTGCAGAAAAACAAAAGAGAAAGTACAGAATGTGGTGAAGGGCAGTGGGAAACCAGGGGATTGGGAAGCTTACAAAGACCAACAGAGGGCAACAAAAAAAGGAATAAGGGGAGAGAGAAGATTAAATATAAGGGTAAGTTAGCCAGTAATATAAAGGAAGACTGTAAGAGTTTCTTTTGATATGTAAAGGGCAAAAGAGAGGCAAAAGTGGATACTGGGTCACTGGAAAAGGACACTGGAGAAGTAGTGGTGGGGAACAATGAAATGGCTGAGGAACTGAACAATTACTTTGTGTTAGGCTTCACGGTGGAATACATGAGGAATATCCCAAAACACTCAAGAGAGTGAGGGGGCAGAGCTGAGTATGGTGGCCAACAGCAGGGAGATCTGAATTGATAACAGTATTCTAATAGTCGCCTTATCATTGTCCTGTACAGTGTGATGTCCCAACTCCTTTACTCAATGCACTGACCAATAAAGGCTGGTGTACCAAGTGCCTTTTTCATCACCCTGTTGACATGCAACGGCACTATCAAGGAACTATGCAGCTGTACCCCTGGGTCTCTTTGTTCAGCAACACTGCCCAAGACCCTACCATTAAATGTATAAGTCCTGCCCTGGATCACCTCACCAGAATGCAACAGCTCACATTTATGAGACAGTGAGGTCTGCAGATGCTGGAGATCAGAGTTGAGAGTGTGTTGCTGGAAAAATACAGCAGGTCAGGCAGCATCCAAGGAGCAGGAAAATCGACATTCAGACAAAAGCCCTTCATCAGAAATGAAGCTGAGAGCTTCGGGGTGGAGAGATAAATGACTTTGATCTGATCATCAGAGAGACTTTGTGAACGCGAACAAAAGGTGGGACATAAATATTCTACAGTACTCAATTTACAGAGAGACAGGCAGAATGGGAATGCAGCAGGAAGGAACCTTTTGGTTAGGGATAACAAAAGTAAGACTGACAAATTATTTATCGTCAGGTTATGAAATACAGTCGGTAGGAAAACAATTTGGAAGGATGATGCACAAGGAATTGCAAAGGGACGAACAGTCTAGCACCTGCCTAACAGCACTGCATCATTAGACACTGAAATAAACAGGCACTTATGGATTTGTGAAAATACAAGGGAACAATTGTGGGGGACTTCAATCTTCATGTAGTCCGGGTCAATCACATTTGCAAGAGGGACCTGAAGAAGAGTTTGTAGAATATTTTTGTTAGTGTTTGTTAGAACAACAACATTGTTCACTGACTGGGGATGTACCTATTTCAGATCCAGCATTGCATCATGAGTCATCTCACAGTAAGAGATCCTCCAGGAAATTGGGAAACAGATGGAATTCAGAGTGATGATGAAGTTTTAAAGTTATCCCCATAAAGGTCAAACAATAACGGGACCAGAAGCAGAGAGCGATGAGTTGAATCTGAGAGGGAGCACTGCCTGAGATAAACAGGGAAACAGTGAAATGTCTGGCTGCAACTGATCAGGGACAAACATGGCAAGGAACGGGCTCAAATATTCAACAAAAAGGCACATTCTTTAGCTCTGGATACACCTAACATCTGTTCCCCTCGGTCTACAACACAAATCCCAGCATTTTCCAGCAGCTCCTTACATTTCTGAACAAGAGTTAGACCAGATTCTAGACATTAATCTGACGACATTACCCATGCTGCCCTGGGAGATAGCGCCTGCGCAATAAGAGCTTGGTATCGGGGAAGATCGGTCCGCGGAGCCTAATGGAAGTTGTAGTTCTTACAAGGCGCACGCGATCCGCTGCAGTTGGTGGCCAACGGCGGGGAGTTCGAACGTGAGCGCGCGGGAGCCCCAGAGCGGAGGTCACGTGGTGCGGCTGGAATTGGGGAGGGGCGGGGTTTATAGACCCAGAGACCTCCTTCAATCAACAGCCTCCCTCCAAACCTGGGGACATGGGAGAATAGGGAAATGGCACAGATATTACATCAATGTTTTCTTAATTTCACAGTGGGATATAAAAAAACATTTCCCAATTATAGGGGACAAAGAGCCTGAGAACTATAGTAAACCTAATATCTGTGGTGGGTGACTCACTTGGTAGGATTGTGATGTACAAGGTGGACATGCATTTGAAAAGACACACTTTGATTAGGAACAGTCAGCATGGCTTTGTGGATGGGAGATCATGCCTCACAAATTTGTTTGTGTTCTTTGATGAAGTGACCAGCAAGGTTGACGAGGGCAGAGTGACAGACATAGTCTGGATGGATGTAATCTAAAGCCTTACAGTCTTTGATAAGATTCCACATGGTAGGCTCTGAAAGGTTAGCTCTCATGGAATCCAGGGCAAGCTGGCAAATTGGATACACAATTGGCTTGACAGTAGGAAGCAGAGGGTAATAGTTGAAGAATGCTGGTCAGATTGCAGGCCTGTGACTGTCCCACAGGGGTTGGTGCTGGGCTCTTTGCTGTTTGTTATCTATATCAGTAATTTGGACGAGAGGGTACAAGGTATGAGTAGTCAGTTTGCTGATGACAAGAAAATAGTTGATGTCGTGGACAGTGAGGAAGATTATCAGAAAATGCAGCAGGACCTTGATCAGCTGGGGAAGTGAGCGGAGAAATGACAAATGGAGTTTAACATACCGAAGTAAATCCACAGGACCCGATCAGCTGTAACCCAGAACTCTATGAAAAGTTAGGGAACTGATTGGTGGGTCCCTTGCTGAAATATTTGTATTAACGATAGTCACAGGTGAGGTGCAGGAAGACTGGAGTTGGCTAACATGGTACCACTATTTAAGAAAGGTGGTAAGAACAAGCCAGGGAACGAGAGACTGGTGAACTTCACTTCAGTGGTAGGCAAGTTGTTGGAGGGAATACTGAGGGACAGGATTTACACGTATTTGGAAAGGCAAGGATTGATTAGGGATAGCCAACATATCTTTGTGCATGGGAAATTATGTCTTACGAACTTGTTTGAGCTTCTTGAAGAGTCACAAAGAGGAATAATGAGGGCAGAGCGGTGGACGTGATCTGTATGGATTCAGTAAAACGTTCGACAAGGTTCCTTATGGGAGATTGGTTAGCAAGGTTAGATCTCATGGAATACATGGAGAACTAGCCATTTAGGTACAAAACTGGCTTGAAGGTAGAAGACAGATAGTGGTGGTGGAGGGTTGTTTTTCACACTGGAGGCCTGTGACCATTGGAGTGCCACAAGGATTGGTGCTGGGTCCACTACTTTTCGTCATTTATATGAATAATTTGGATGTGAACATAGCATGTATAGTTCGTAAGTTTGCAGATGATACCAAAATTGGTGTTGTGGACAGTGAAGAAAATTACAACGGGATCTTGATCAGATGGGCCAATGGACTGAGGAGTGGCAGATGGAGTTTAATTTAGATAAATGTGAAGTGTTTCATTTTGGGAAAGCAAATCTTAGCAGGACTTGTACACTTAATGGTAAGGTCCAAGGAAGTGTTGCTGAACAAAGAGACCTTGGAGTGCAGGTTCATCGCTCCTTGAAAGTAGAGTCGCAGGTATATAGGATAGTGAAGAAGGCATATGACAAGCTTTCCTTTATTGGTCAGAGTATTGAGTATCAGAGTTGAGAGGTCATTTTACTGATGTATGGGATGTTAGTCAGGCCACTGTTGGAATATTGCATGGAATTCTGGTCTCCTTCCTAACAGAAGGATATTGTGTAACTTGAAAGGATTCAGAAAGAATTTACAAGGATGTTGCCAGGGTTGGAGGTTTTGAGCTATAGGAAGAGGTTGAATAGGATGGGGCTGTTTCCTTGGAACTTTGAAGGCTGAGGGGTGACCTTATAGAGGTATATAAAATCATGAGGGGCATGGTTATGGAAAAGAGACAAGGTCTTTTCCTTGGGGTGGGGAGTCCAGAACTAGAGGGCATAGGTTTAGGTTGAGAGGAGAAAGATATGAAAGAGACCGGGAGTTTCATGCCGAATGTTTGGGCTTTAAGGAGTGTACTGGAACAGAGGGACCTTGCATTTCAGGTGCATGGTTCTCTGAAAGTGGAGAAGATATTTGGCACACTGACCTTCATCAGTTTTGGCATTGAATATAGAAGTTGGGAAGTTGAGTTACAGATATACAGGACGTTGATGAGGCTGCACTTCGGAGTATTGCGTTCAGTTTTGGTGACTTTGCTACAGGAAGGATGTTACTAAACTGAAAAGAATGCAGAAGAAATTTATGAGGATGTTGGTAGGACTCAACTGTCTGAGTTCTGAGGAGAGGTTAGATAAGCTGAGGACTTTTTTTTTCTTCAGAGTGCCAGAAACTGAGGCTGGATCTTATAGAAGTGTACGAGATCATGAGAGGCATGGAAAGGGTGAATGCACTCAATCTTTATCCCAGGCATGGGGAATCGA
>NW_025204861.1:0-1604 GCF_004010195.1 Chiloscyllium plagiosum | reverse complement strand
GTGCTCTGATTTCCTCCCACAGTCCAAAGATGTGCAGGTTAGTTGAATTGGTAATACTAAAGTGTTCAGGGATGTGTGGGCTAGATGCATTAGTCAGGGAAATGTAGAGTAATAGGGTAGGGGAATGAGGCTGGGTGGGATAGCCTTCAGAGGGTCAGTGTGGACTTGTTGGGCCAAATGGCTTATTTCTACACTGTCGTGATTCTATGACTGGAGGGGAGCTAAGGTGACTTCACTTTTTCTTAAAAAAAGGATGGACAAAGAAAATGGGGAATGATAGGCCGGTTAGCCTGAAATCAATGGAAGGGAAAATGTTGGAGTAAATGTTAAGGACATAATAACTAAGCATTTGGAAAGCAGTGACACGACTGGTCTTAATCAGCATGGATTCACGAAAGGAAATCATGCTTGACAAACCGTCTGGAATTTTTGACGATGTGTCCAGTACATAAGGGTGAATCAGTTGATGTTGAGACTTTGGGCTTTCAAAAGGCTTTTGACAAGGTTCCACACAACAGATTAGTAAGGAAAGTTATGGCTCATGGTATCGGAGGTCGTGATTTGATGTGGATAGAGAACAGGTTGGCAGACAGGAAGCAGAGAGTTGTAATAAACTGTTGATTCTCAGAGTGGCAGGCAGTGATGGGTGGGGTACCATAGGGACCCTAGCTGTTCACAATACACGTTAATAGTTTGGATGAAGGAATTGAATGCAACATCTCCAAATGTGCAGACAGCTGAGTGGTAGTGTGTTGTGAGGAGGATGCTCAGAAGTTGCAGAGTGATTAGATTAGATTACTTACAGTGTGGAAACAGGCCCTTCGGCCCAACAAGTCCACACCGACCCGCCGAAGCGTAACCCACCCATACCCCTACATTTACCCCTTAGGGGCAATTCAGCATGGCCAATTCACCTGACCTGTACATCTTTGGACTGTGGGAGGAAACCGGAGCACCCGGAGGAAACCCACGCAGACACGTGGAGAACGTGCAAACTCCACACAGTCAGTCGCCTGAGGCGGGAATTGAACCTGGGTCTCTGGCGCTGCGCGGCAGCAGTGCTAACCACTGTACCACCATGCCGCCCATCGTGACTTGGATAGGCTGGCTGAAAGGGTAAATACTTGCAAAAGCAACATAATGTGGATAAATGAGAAGTTATCCACTTTGTGACAAAAACAGGAAGGCAGATTATGATTTGAATGGTGGCAGGAAAAGGTGAAGTCTAACGAGACCTGGGTGTTATGGTGGAACGGTCACTGAAGGTTGGCATGCAGGTGCAGGAAATGGGGGAAAGCTCATGGCATGCTGGCCTTCAGAGTGAGAGGATTTGATACAGGACAACAAATGTCTTCTTGCAGTTGTACAGGGCCTTGGGAGGCCACACCTTGAGTACTCCGTGCAGTATTGTGGTCTCCTAATCTGAGGAAGGACATTCTTCCTATTGAGGGAATCTCACAAAGCTTCAACAGACTAATTCCAAGGATGGCTGGTCTGACGTATGAAGAAAGATTGGATCAATTGGGTTTGTACTCACTGGAATTTGGAAGAATGGGGACAGCCATTGAACTTATGGAATTGTCTACCACAGAGAGCTGTTGGGA
>NW_025204860.1:9663-9945 GCF_004010195.1 Chiloscyllium plagiosum | reverse complement strand
ACTACAGCACTCCATCAGACACAGGGCCCTCCTGCACCAGGCCTCCATCAGACACAGGGCCCCCCCTACTACAGCACTCCATCAGACACAGGGCTCCCCTACTACAGCACTCCATCAGACACAGGGCCCTCCTACTACAGCACTCCATCAGACACAGGGCCCTCCTACTGCAGCACTCCATCAGACACAGGGCCCCCCTACTACAGCACTCCATCAGACACAGGGCTCCCCTACTACAGCACTCCATCAGACACAGGGCCCTCCTTACTACAGCCCTCCTTC
>NW_025204860.1:0-9596 GCF_004010195.1 Chiloscyllium plagiosum | reverse complement strand
CCTACTACAGCACTCCATCAGACACAGGGCCCTCCTACTACAGCACTCCATCAGACACAGGGCCCTCCTCCTACAGCACTCCATCAGGCACAGGGCCCCCCCTACTACAGCACTCCATCAGACACAGGGCCCCCCCTACTACAGCCCTCCATCAGACACAGGGCCCTCCTCCTATAGCCCTCCATCAGACACAGGGCCCCCCTACTACAGCAGAATGTTGATTAGGAGGTTTTAGGTCGAGTTGTGACATGAATGAAATGCTCATGTTTTTCATTAGGTTTCTCTGCATCACACAGTTTCTGAGGGAGTGTTGTTAGACGGGGAACATGACTGTGTTCCGCTCTCTGCACAATGCTGCCGGACCTGCTGAATTTCTCCAGCAATATTTGGTTTTTGTCCCCCTTCTCCGGTCGAAGGGGATAGATCCCGGCTTCTCCCAGGGCTCTCTCCCCCTGAACTGGGATCTCCTCCTGCCTGGGATTATACCAGGTGATCTCCGAGTCAGAGAGTCCTGACCTCCAGCTCCCCTCAGTTCCAGGGGGTGAACTAGTCAGAAGGATGGTGAGTGTGCATCTGCGTGTGTTGTCGGAGATGGCGGTTCCCAGTTTAAAATCCGCACGAGAGGAAGGCAAAAGCATATTGGCATTACCGCTCCGTCAGAGCGCACAACTGCGACTGCTGGTATCTGTACTGAACACAGGAAAAGCTGGAGATCATAGCGGGGTCAGACAGCATCCAGGGAGAGAGAGAGAGAGAGAGAAAGCTAATGTTTTTGAGTTTGGATGACTCTTTATCAGAGCTGATGTGAAGTGTGGGAGGGGGGGCAGCATTTACGCGACGGGTGGTTAGGGGGTCAGAACGCTGGGGGAGAAAGACTGTTGGTGGGTTAAGTGAGAACGCGAGACAATGCTCTGTCTAGCCGCTAGGCTGGGAGTCTGGGTGAATCAGTCATCCAGTGAAGCTCAGCACAAACTGCAAGCACAGCATCACACCTGCAGGCTTGGCACTTGACCAACCTTCCAGACTTCCTGCAGAGTTTGACACCTTTCAGATTGTGAACCAGCTACCTTTCTTTCCTGCTTGTTCCATTCTCTGTCACCCTCTCTCTCTCCCACCAGCGCAGTGTGGATTGCCTGTCCTTCCTAGCCTGGCATTTAGAAACACCATTGTTCTGCTGATTCCAATCACTTAAGGTGAACTATCAACATCTTCCCCCCTCCACCCCCCCTCCCCCCCCCGCACCCTGTAACATAAATGCTGTCCCCTCCACACCACCCCAGCTCTGAAACATTCAGACTTGAAACAGTTGCTTGCTCTGTCTCTCTCCCCACGATTTGGAGATGCTGGTGTTGGACTGGCGTATACAGAGTTAAAAATCACGCAACACCAGGTTATAGTCCAACAGGTTTGTTTGGAAGCACTAGCTTTCGGAGCGTCACTCCTCCATCAGGAGGTGCTCACAGAATTGATAGCAAAAGGAGTCCAGTGTCATGGAGCATGACCTTAACTTCTACAACCACCTGATGAAGGAGCAGTGCTCCGAAAGCTAGTGCTTCCAAATAAACCTGTTGGACTGTAACCTGATGTTGGGTGAGTTTCAACTCTCTCTCCATGGATGCTGTCTGACCGGCTGTGATCTCCAGCATTTGCTGTTTCCAGTTGATATTATCACTGAACTGTTCAATCCAGATTTTCAATCTCCTGTTTCTGATACCAGCCGTGACCACCCCGTAGACAGGCTTGTCGTGGTATTACAGCTCGGTGAAAAAAAAATACACACACAATAAAGTAACTTCTCGTTTTGTTTCAGAAGAAATTTCGACGACGACAGGTGATTTGGCAAAAATACAACGGAGGGCACGACTTGAGAGAAAAAGGCTTTTTCAAAAAACAGTTGTTCCTAAAAGGAAAAAGAGTAGAGAATCAGCTCAATATTGTGAATCAGTCTCGCTCTCTCTCTCTCTCTCTCCTCTCCACTTGGCATCGGAGCAGAAATCATTGGGTTCTCGCACATGTGGTGTACACTGATCTCATTGGAAGGAGGTGCCTTTTGAGGGGAAAGTCCAGAGCTCGGCATTTTTTTTTTTTGGTTTCAGACGTAAACTTCCACACTCGAAGCAGTGTCACAACACAGGGTTCAAATCCCAGCGACGGGACATGAGAAACTCCAGCCTGCACTCAGTCAGAGGGGACTCTCGGGCTGTGTTCAGGTAAGTTTCGTGAGCAGGTTTAGCAGCTTCAGACCGGGCGGAAAAACTTGTAACTGAGGGAACGTTGTGACATCACTTTTCTTAAAGTTAAATAGGAGAATTTGTGAGAACTGTCAAACCTTCACGAGTGATTTCAGGATGAGCATTTGAAGCTCAAGTATTTTAGAATCATTTCAAACTGCAGGTAATCTTTTCACTATCGTTCAGAATTTAGGTAAGATTTATAGGACTGCCTTAAATCTGAAGGTGGTTATCTCCACCTACCTTAAATTGGGTGGTGTGTTTGTATTTGCATGTTAAAATTAAGCTTCAGGGAATAATTTCAGATTCAGTTTTAAGTTTAAGGACTGTGACAATGAAACTGAAGTCATCTTAAAACTGCCAGTAAATGGATCAATCGTTTAGAAGCACGGGTTTATTTAATGAATATAAAACATACATAGTTTTATTCATTCATTTGTTGGGGGGGCCCAGTATTTATCTCCTCGTCCCTAGTTGCCCCCCCCCTCCCCTTGAGAAGGTGGGGGGTGAGCTGCCTCCTTGAGCCGCTGCAGTCCATGTGCTGTGGGTAGACCCACAATGTCCCTGAGGGAGGGAATCCCAGGATTCCGACCCAGGAAGGAATGGCCGATTGTATTTCCAAGTCGGGAGGGTGAGGGGAGGGGAACCTGCAGGTGGGTGGTGTTCCCATGGATCTGCTGCCCCTTGTCCTTCTCGATGGAAGTGGCCGTGGGTTTGGAAGGTGCTGCCTGAGGGTCTTTGGTGAGTTTCTGCAGTGGGTCTTGTAGCTGGTACAACACTGCTGTTACTGAGCGTCGGTGGGGGGAGGGAGGGGATGGTACACACTGCTGTTACTGAGGGTCGGTGGGGAGAGGGAGGGGATGTTTGTGGGTGTGGGGCCAATCCAGCCGGGGGCTGCTTTGTCCCTGGATGGTGTCGAGCCTCTCGAGTGTTGTTGGAGCTGCCCCCATCCCTCACCCTCCTGACTTGTAACAGACTTTTCCCTCTGTGATGTGGAGGTGCCAGTGTTGGGACTGAGGGTGGACAAGGTCAGACCGTCACATGACACCAGGTTATCGCCCGATAGGTTTATTGAAAATCACAAGTTTTGAGAGTGTAGCCCCTTCCCCTGGCAGCGCTTGTGATTTCAAATGAACCCGTTGGACGATGACCCGGTGTCGCGTGACGTCTGACCTTGTCTAACCCTTGAACCCCCTCACCCACGTCTTGACATTTTCTGCTGACACCCCCTGCCAGCCCTGAGACCTTCCTTTGTAGGGGGTGGGGTGGGGGGGAGATTCTGCATTGCTCCCCCACCCCCAACCCCGGTGAGGGGGCAGATGTTTCCTGACACATTCCTGCCCGTCTCCCCCTCCTCGGAAAGGGAGGGGGCTTGGATTTGATGGAGTCTGAATCTTCCCTCCCAACCCCCCCACCCAGAAGTAGTTTCTCTCCCATTAACCTGACACTCATCTTGATGAGACACCCCTATCCCGTCCATCCCCTAGACTGCGGTGGGTGGGGGCGCACATGCCAAATTTACATGGCCCTCCCTCCAGCCTGAACCCTTTCAGGAGCAGCAGTCTTTCTCCCCCTAGGGGGGAGAGTGGGGTACCAGGGTCTGGTTGTGCCCCCCGATGGATGTTACTGAGGTGTTGGGAGTTACCCTGCTCAGAGACAGGGTGTCAAATGAAACACCCACGAAGCTGGTGAAAATCAGCTCTCAAACACGGCAGGCGATTGAGGGAGCGAGAGAGAGAGAGAGCGAGTGAGCAGTGGTCAGTGGGAGGGAGTGTGAATAATTAACATGACGGACAAGAGGGATTGAGATCACGGCCACTTCACATCACCTAAAGAGCGGGTCCAAGGGGAGCAAACATCTGGGCTACAGCCTGAAAGAGAGTCTGTGTTGTGACTCACGCTGTGATTTTCCCAGAGACCGAGTGACGCTAGAATTGAAGGTGAAAACTAAGCAAGGTCATCCATTGATAAAGAGCAAGAAGTCTTAATCTTCAACCGATTGGTCACCAGCAAGACAGAATGCCACTCGTGAGCAGTGAGAGTATTCTCTGTATAAATGAGCACATATTAGCATACATTAGCATTCATTAATGTATTTTAGCATATATTACCATGGATTAGCATGTATTGCCATGCATTAATATGCATACACACATATTACCATTCATCAACATACATCAGCATGCAATTATAACCAAACACTGCCTCAGTAATATCGCATTTCTGATGCTCTTTTCCATCGGATAGAGACGGGTTGGTGACAGTCTGAATGGATACCTGGTGACTACAGCTCATTGCCTACCCAAAACCCAACCCCACCACCCTAATCCAAAGTCTAACCCTAACCTCAACCCCCAGCGCCTAACCTCAACCCATGAACCCAACCCTCAACTCCTAACCCCAACCCTAATTCCAAACCTAATCTCGATCCCAACTCTTATCCCATTCCCAACTCTAATCCTAAAACCAGCTCTAACCTCAACTCTAACCCAACTGTAACGCTAATCCCAATCCTAATCCCAACGCTAACCCTAAACCCAATCCCAACCCTAAACCCAACCTCCTAACCCTAATCCAACTCTAACTCCAACCCCAACCCCAGCCCCAGCCGTAACCCTTACTCTCACCCTGACCCTAACTGAGTACTGTGTTCAGTTCTGGTCTCCCTGTTATGTTATTATGAAGCTGGAGAGGGTTCAGAAGAGATTTCCCAGGATGATGCCGGGTACGGAGGGTTTGAGTTATATGGAGAGGCTGGGACCCGTTTCACTGGAGCGTCGGAGGTTGAGAGGTGACCTGATGGAGGTTTTATAAAATCCTGTGGGGTATAGATAAGGTGAGCGGCTGGTGTCTTTCCCCCATTTCAAGATTATAGAGTGTGTTTTTAAGGTGAGGGGAGAGAGATTTAAAAAAGACACGGGAGCAATTTGTTCAGATCACAACTGTCTGTGTGGAGTTTACACATTCTCCCCGTGTCTGCGTGGGTTTCCTCCGGGTGCTCCGGTTTCCTCCCACAGTCCAAAGATGTGCAGGTCAGGGTGGATTGGCCATGTTAAATTGCCTGTTGTGTTAGGTGAAGGGGTAAGTGTAGGGGAATGGGTCTGGGTGGGTTGCTCTTCGGCGGGTCGGTGTGGACTTGTTGGGCCGAAGGGCCTGTTTCCACACGGTAAGTAATCTAATCTAAAAATTCCTGTGTGGAATGAACTTCAGAGGAAATAGCAGATGCGGGTACAGTCAGTCCTGGTATAACATGATCGTTGTGGTCTTGTGTGATAGGAAAATCTCTCAATATCTCTTCTTAAACTAATGGGGCCGGAGTTGCATTATAGCCACTAAGGAAAGTCCACGTTCTACAAATAATGGTCGAAATTCTTCAATCACGTTGAGCCAATCCACGTTGAGGAAACACATGTTATAGCAGAACCGGCTGAATAGTTAAAACATTTAAAAGACCTTTGGATAAATACATGAGTAGGAAAGGTTCGGAGGGATATGGACCAGGAGCAGGCAGGTGGGACTAGTTTAATTTGGGATTATGGTCACCATAAAACAGACCCTTTGGCCCACGCCAACCATAATCCCAAATTAAACTAGTCCCACCTGCCTGCTCCTGGCCCATATCCCTCCAAACCTTTCCTGTTCATGCATCGATCTAAGTGTCGTCCATCCCCTACTATAGGCCAGATACCCTGGTAGTGGGCACATACCCTGATAGGGCCTGATATGCTGTTGTAAGTCAAATCCCCTGGTGTAGGGCATATGCCCTGTTGTAGGCCTGAGGCCTGTGCAGGTCTGAACCCTGAAGTCCTGTGGAGTGGTGGAATGTCAGAAGCCTGTGGTAGGCCGGGTTTGTGAGGGGACCCACGGGAGAAATGGCTGTTTGGTCAGAGGGCTGCAGGAGGAGACGGGGTGACCTCTGGGGGAGTAAATGAAGGGGCATTCTGGGCCAGAGTGTAGGGTTTCGGGGGGGGTGGGTAGGCAAAAGACTGAACGGTGACATAAAACAAAACACAGAAAGCATGAGACAATTAGCGGCCTAGCAACTGCTGTTCTGGGTAACGGTCCAGGAATAGAAGGTCCCAACCAGGACAGGGGTGTGTAGGGGGTTGAGGGGTGGTAGATCTGCGCAGCAGCCAGTCCAGTGGCTGAGGTCTGTAGGACCAAGCCTGAATCATCCAGGCCTCAGGTAGGCCCGGAGCTCCGTGGGGTTGGGGCGGACGGTTTCCAAGGCTGCCTCCACGTTGTTGTGGTCGCTCTTGAATCCTCCCAAAACCGTTGCATTATTAGTCAACGCCATTGATGCCGTGTGGCCCCAAGGTCCGGTAGCCCGGGTCAGGATGCCCCCACTGCCAAACCCAGGGCCACTCGCCTCGTCACCCTGTTCAAGATCAGCCGCAGTGGGGTATCCCAGAGCAGGAAGGCCAGCAGCACCCCAGCTCATGTGGGCCCCAGTCCCACTCTCCAGTACACGTCCCCAAGAACCCCCCGCCTCAGCTCATAAAGGAGGAAAGGGGGTCGCGAGGCCTGAACTAGGGGGAGGGGGATTAAGAACCAAAGCAAGATCACAAGCGAAGTCAAAACGTCCCCTCGCCCCGGACAGCTCTCCATGCGCGGTCGAATTGCCAGGGGGATAGGGTGGTGCAGGTGGGACGGGGGTGTTTCAATAGGCTAAAACCCTGACCCCACGGTTAGAGGGTTGGTGACCAGGAGGGACAGGGATTGAAGCGAACGGAGAGAGAGAAAAGGAACAGAGAATGTGTTTCTCTCGATGAGTTGTTGTGGTCCGGGATGAGTTGTCCGAAAGGGTGCAGTTCCAACAGGAACATTCCAAAACCGAGGGGATAAACAGGGGAAATCCCAGAAGGGGACAGATCTGCGGAGTCCTGGGGAGATGAGGTGCAGGGAAGGGAGGGTAGGTGGTTGGGGTTTGGCGGGGGAGGAGGGGAGAGTGGGGCAAATTGGCTCGAGCACTCAAAGGGGCAGCTTTTTCTCTTGTAGCGAGGCTCCGTTATTCATTCTGAAAGCGATTGCCAGGCGAGTGAAGATCTGGGGAGAAGGAGACCGCCTCTGACAACAGAGAAACGTTTATTCTGAGAATTCAATCCGAAAACAGGGAATTCCCCCTTGTTCACACGGGGCAGTCCCATCCTTGGAGGGACAGGGAGACGGACAGCAAAAAAAGGATCAAAATATTTCTTAAATACCAGACTGGCTGCTTTTATTTTGCAAAGTTTCATACCTCCAGTCAAATGTGTTCCCTTTCAGACTGCTTTCATTTATTGTATCGAGTACAGGAGTTGGGGGTCATGTTGCGGCTGTACATGACATTGGTTAGGCCACTGTTGGAATATTAGGTGCAATTCTGGTCTCCTTCCTATCGGAAAGATGTTGTGAAACTTGAAAGGGTTCAGAAAAGATTTACAAGGATGTTGCCAGGGTTGGAGGATCTGAGCTACAGGGAGAGGCTGAACAGGCTGGGGCTGTTTTCTCTGGAGCGTCGGGACAGGGTTGCGCATGTATGGAATGAGCTGCCAGAGGATGTGGTGGAGGCTGGTACAATTACAACATTTAAGAGGCATTTGGATGGGTATATGAATAGGAAGGGTTTGGGGGGATATGGGCCGGGTGCTGGCAGGTGGGACTAGATTGGGTTGGGATATCTGGTCGGCACGGACGGGTTGGACCGAAGGGTCTGTTTCCATGCTATACATCTCTATGACTCTCTGATTCTATGATGCTGGAGATTAGAGTCAAGATTAGAGTGGTGCTGGAAAAGCACAGCAGGTCAGGCAGCATCCGAGGAGCAGGAGAATCAACGTTTTGGGCAAAAGCCCTTCATCAAGATTAGGAAGGTTTAGAGGGATTATGGGCCAAGTGCTGGCAAATGGGACTAGATTGGGTTAGGATATCTGGGTCCACATGGACGTGTTGGATCAAGGGTCTGTTTCTGTGCTGGACATCTCTATCACTCTCTGACTCTCTGAGGAAGAATTTCCTCACCTGGAGAGTTATGAACCTATGGAACTCCCCTCAGCACAGAAAACTGTCGGGGCCAGTCCATTAGATAGATTCAAGAGTGGACATGACCAGGGGGCTAAAGGGGTCAAGGGTCACGGAGAGAGGGCGGGAAGGGGATACTGGTATCAGCCATGGTTGTGTTGAATGGCAGTGCAGGCCCGAAGGGCTGAATGGCCTCCTCCTGTACCTATTTTCTTTGTTTCTGATGAATGGTAAGGCTGACTTTTGAACACATAGAACAGCACAACACAGTACAGGCCCTTCGGCCTTCAATGTTGTGCCGGCCTTTTATCCTACTCTAAGGTCCGACTAACCTACACAACCTCCATTTTAGTATCTTCCATGTGCCTAGCATCTCTCCTCAAGTTTTTCAAAATTTTCAGCACATCCTCCTTCTTAACCTCAACCTGATCAAACATGTCAGCCTGTTTCACACTGTCCTCACAAACTCCAAGGTCCCTCTCAATAGGGAATACTGAAGCAAAGTATTCATTGAGTCTCCAGTCGCTATGTTTTACTGGAATTACCTGACTTGACTCTTTGGGAGGGAAGGAAAACAACGGTAGCTCAGTGGTTAGCACTGCTGCCTCACAGCGCCAGGGACCCGGGTTCAATTCCAGCCTCAGGTGACTGTCTGTGTGGAGTTTGCACATGTTCCCCGTGTCTGCGTGGGTTACATCCCACAGTTAAAAGATGTGCAGGTTAGGGTGGATTGGCCATGCTAAATTGTCCCATAGTGCCCAGGGATGTGCAGTTTAGGGTGGATTGGCCATGGTAACTTGTCCCAGAGTGCCCAGGGATGTGCAGTTTAGGGTGGATTGGCCATGCTAAATTGTGCATTGTGCCCCAGGGATGTGTAGGTTAGGGTGGATTGGCCATGCTCAATTGTCCCAGAGTGCCCAGGGATGTGCAGTTTAGGGTGGATTGGCCATGGTAACTTGTCCCAGAGTGCCCAGGGATGTGTAGGTTAGGGTGGATTGGCCATGCTAAATTGTCCCAGAGTGCCCAGGGATGTGCAGGTTAGAGTGCATTGGCCATGCTAAATTGTCCCACAGTGTCCAGGGATGTGCAGGTAAGGGTGGATTGGCCATGCTAAATTGTCCCATAGTGTCCAGGGATGTGCAGGTAAGGGTGGATTGGCCATGCTAAATTGTCCCATAGTGCCCAGGGATGTGCAGGTTAGGGTGGATTGGCCATGCTAACTTGTCCCATAGTGCCCAGGGATGTGTAGGTTAGGATGGATTGGCCATGCTAAATTGTCCCATAGTGCCCAGGGATGTGCAGGTTAAGGTGGATTGGCCATGCTAAATTGTGCCATAGTGCCCCAGGGATGTGTAGGTTAGGGTG
>NW_025204859.1:9337-9945 GCF_004010195.1 Chiloscyllium plagiosum | reverse complement strand
TCTTTCCCCTCTTACCCTTAACCAATGCCCTCTAGTTCTGGACCCCCCGACCCCAGGGAAAAGACTTTGCCTATTTATCCTATTCGTGCCCCTTATGATTTTATAAACCTCTATAAGGTCACCCCTCAGCCTCAAACACTCCAGGGAAAACAGCCTCAACCTGTTCAGCTTCTCCCTATAGCTCAAATCCTCCAACCCTGGCAACATACTTGTAAATCCTTTGTGAACCCTTTCAAGTTTCACAACACTTTCCAATAGGAAGGAGACCGGTATTGCATGCAATGTTCCAACAGTGGCCTAACCAATGTCCTGTACAGCCGCAACATGACCTCCCAACTCCTGTATTCAATACTCTGACCAATAAAGGAATGCATATCAAATGCCTTCTTCACTATCCTATCTACCTGCGACTCTACTTTCAAGGAGCTATGAACCTGCACTCCAAGGTCTCTTTGTTCAGCAACACTCCCTAGGACCTTATCATTAAGATGTATAAGTCCTGCTAAGACTTGCTTTCCCAAAATGCAGCACCTCGTATTTATCTGAATTAAACTCCATCTGCCACTTCTCAGCCCATTGGCCCATCTGGTCCAGATCCTGTTGTAATC
>NW_025204859.1:0-8557 GCF_004010195.1 Chiloscyllium plagiosum | reverse complement strand
GAAATCAGAAGAATATAGACTCCACATGAGTGAAGGCAAGAAATAAAGTAAGTAGTTTGGCAGAAATGGTCTCTAAGACCCCAAACAGTAGCTATACAGTGGGGAAGATCATAAACAGGACATAAAAAGTGCAAGTAACATGAAACCTGGGTGACTTTTATCAGCATATTGATTTAAACAGTGAGAGTAGTAGAGGGAGCCATGAGCATATAGTTTCCTGAAATAATAATATTGTGAATCCAACCTTGTATTTGCCAATTCGAATCTGGTGATGTGTACTGAGGCAGGTTGGTTAAATGATGTCAGAGTCTCCACTGACCATAACATGGAGGAATGTCGCATTCAGTTTGAAAGGGAGGATCTTGGTTGGAAAATAACTGTGCGAAGCTTAAACAAGGGTAATTGCAAAGGAATGACAGCTGAGCTTTCTGGAGTGGATTGGGGAAGGCACTTAGCATCAAAGACATTCCAGGGAGGTGGAAGAGAGGATTAGCAAAATTATTCTGAGTAGGAGTGAAAGGAACAGGGTGGTCATTATGGGGACATTAACTTCCCCATATTGACTGGAAATGTTTTGGCTCTCGTACATCGGATGGATCAGTTTTTGTCCAGTGTTTACAGAAGGGTTTCCTGACACAGTATATCGAAGGGCCGACAAGAAGGGAAAGGATCTGGTGCTTGGTAATGATTAGATTCCCTACAGTGTGGAAACAGGCCCAACAAGTCCACATCTACCCGGCACGGTGGCACAGTGGTTAGCACTGCTGCCTCACAGCGCCAGAGACCCGGGTTCAATTCCCGCCTCAGGCGACTGACTATGTGGAGTTTCTGCGTGGGTTTGCTCCGGGTCTCCTCCGGGTGCTCCGGTTTCCTCCCACAGTCCAAAGATGTGCAGGTCAGGTGAATTAGCCATGCTAAATTGCCCGTAGTGTTAGGTAAGGGGTAAATGTTGGGGTATGGGTGGGTTACGCTTCGGCGTGTCGGTGTGGACTTGTTGGGCCGAGGGGCCTGTTTCCACACTGTAATGTAATCTAATCTACCCTCCAAGCAGTAACCCACCCAGACCCATTTCCCTATGACTAATGCACCTAAGAGTTATCGATGGAGCAAGGGCAATTATAATGCGATCAGGCAAGAATCAGGATCCATAGAATGTGGTAGCATAGAATGGGGTGGATACAGACTATCAGGGAGGGAAGAAGTGATAAGGTAAGAGAACCGTGGTTTACCACAAAAATTGCATCTCTTGTTAAGCAGAACAAGGAAGCTTATGTGTTGATGAGGCAAGATGGTACAGATGAGGCAATGGAGAGTTACAGATCAGACCAATCAAAGACAGAAGTGGGAAGTTGAGTGTGGACCCTGTGGAGATCGGAGAGGTGCTAAGTGAACATTTCTCATCGGTTTTCACTCAGGAAAAGGTGAATATTGTGAAGGAGAAGAATGAGGTACGAGATATTAGACTCGTACGAATTGAGGTTAGTTACGCACAGGTGTTATTAATTCTAGAAGGAATGAAAGTGGACAAGTCCCATGTGCTGGATGGGGTTTATCTGAGGATTCTCTGGGAAGCGAGGGAGGAGATAGCAGAGTATTTGGCTTTGATATTTGAGTTGTCGTTGTCACCATATTTAGTACCTGAGGACTGGAGGATTGCAAATGTTATCCCATTGTTCAAGAACGGCAGCAGAGGTGACCCAGATAATTATAGACCAGTGAGCCTTACTTATGTTGTAGGAAAGGTCTTGGAAATGATTATAAGAGATGAGATTTATAATCATCTAGCAAGCAACAATTTGATTTCAGATAGACAACATGGTTTCGTCAAGGGCAGGTCTTGTCTCATAAACCTCACTGAAATTTTTGAGAAGCTGATCAAGCACGTAGATGAGAGTAGGACAGTTGACGTGGTATACATGGACTTTGATCAGATTGCACATGGTAGGCTGATGGAGAAAATGCAGAGGCATGGAATTGAGGGTGATTTAGCAGTTTGGATTAGAAACTGGCTTTCTGGAAGAAGGCAGTGAGTGGTGATTGATGGGAAATATTCAGTCTGGAGTCCAGTTACTAGTCATGCACCACAAGGATCTGTTTTGGGACCACTGCTGTTTGTCATTTTTATAAATGACTTAGATGCAGGCATAGTTGGATGGACTAGTAAATTTGCAGATGATAGTGAAGTCGGTGGAATAGTGGACAGTTTGGAGAATGTTACAGGTTTTAGGGAACTTGGATAAACTGCAGAATTAGGCTGAGAGATGGCAAATGCAGTTCAATGCAACTAAATGTGAGGTGATGCACTTCGTGAAGAATAACAGGAAGGCAATGTATTTGGTCAATGCAACGATTCTTGGTAGTGTGGATGTGCAGAGGGTTTGAAGTCCATGTGCATAGATCCCTGAAAGTTGCCACCCAGGTGGATAGTGCTGTGAAGAAGGCATATGGTCGGTTTCATTGGTAGAGGGATTGAGTTCCGGAACCGCAATATCATGCTGCAACTATACAAAACGCTGGTGGGACCACACTTGGAATATTGTGTACAGTTCTGGTCACCCCATTGTAGGAAGGGTGTGGAAGCATTGGAAAAGGAGATTTACCAGGATGTTGCCTGGTCTGGAGGGAAGGTCTTATGAGAAAAGGCTGAGAGATTTGGGTCTGTTCGCATTGGAAAGAAGAAGGCTAAGGGGGGATTTGATAGAGACATACAAGATGATCAGTGGATTAGATAGGGTAGACAGTGAAATACTTTTTCCTCATGTGATGACGTCAGCATGTATGAGGGGGCATAACTACAAATTGAGGGGTGATAGATTTAAGTCAGAGGAAAGTTCTTTATGCAGAGAGTGTTAAGGGCATGGAATGCCCTACCTGCTAATGTAGTTAACTCAGCCACATTACGGAGATTTAAACAATCCTCAGATGAGCACACGGACGATTTTGGGATAGTGTAGGGAGTCGAGCTGAGAATAGTACTTGTCGGTGCAACATCAAAGGCCTAAGGGCCTGTTCTGCACTGTATTTTTCTATGTTCTACGTTCTATGATATTTGAGGACCAATGGCAGACGCTAAAAAGAACAGCACATGACTCACAGCAAAGATAGATTTCAGTGAGGAAAAAAGATTTATAGGAAGGGGATGAGCCAGCAGCAGTTATCTCGGGAAGTTAAGCACTTATGAAGAGTCATCGAGATTCAAAATGTTAGCTTGCTTTCAATGTTCGTGTGAAGATTTGTAGCTCGGGTGGCTACTCATTGCTCATTTGCTGCCATATTCCCAATATTCCAAATCACACCTTTCCCTCACTTGGAAGTGATAGCAGTTTTCCAGGTATCTGCTCCCTCCTGCAAGACCATCCTGTAACTTCTCACATTCTGAACCTTGCAAAACTGACCAAGAACATTACATTGGATAAGTAGACTCAGACTGAATTGGACCTCTCCAAAATATCATGGAGCGGACATTGGGTTCACTGTTTGATCAATAGGATTACTGAAAATATTGGAACAGTGGCTTCGTGATTAGCACTGCTGCCTCACAGCACCGGGGAGCTGGGTTCAATACCAGCATCAGGAAAGTGGATGAAGTTTGTACATTCTCCCATGATTGCATTGGTTTCCTCCCACAGTCCAAAGATGTGCAGCTTTTGTCCATTGTGTCCAGGAAAGTGCAGGCTTTGTATATTAGCCATGGGAAAGGTGGAGTTAAAAGAATATGCGCAGGCGTTGGGTCCTGGAGGGATGCTTTTCAGAGAGTCAGTGTGGATTCGATGGGCTGAATGGCCTGCTTCCACATTGGAAGGATTTTGTGATTCTAACAACCTCACTACCTGCAAGCTGGAAATTTATAAATATCTCTGTCTTATTTAATATTAGACTACGTTACACCGATAGATATTTATCTGGCTCAGCAGTTCTGGCAGCATCTGTGCAGAGAAATCTGAGTTAACGTTTCAGATCAAGTGACCCTTCCTCAGAACTGATTGGAGCTGGGAAATGTCAGTTTATACACAGAAGCTGGGATGGGGGTTGAAGGGGTGAGAAGTAAATGGTAGGTGGGGATTGAGCCCAAAGAGAGAGAAGAGCAGTTAGATAGACAAAGGATTGGATAACGATCTGGGTAGGGGAGAGAATAGCGGTTAATGGAGACTGTTAGTGGCTAACAATGCTTTGTGTGTAATAAGTCTGTGATAACAAGGCATGGTTGTGTGGTTTGGGGTAAGGACATGGGAGAGCTCAGACCCCAAAGTTATTTAATTTGATATTGAGTCCGCAGGATCCCCAAGCTGAAAATGAGGTGCTGTTCTTCCAGTTTGCGCTGAGCTGCAATGGAGCACTGCAGCAAGCCTGAGACGGAGGTGTTGAATAGGTGACAGGGTGGTGTGTGAAAAGGCAACTGGAATTTCAGGGTCGTTTTTTGGAAAACGGAATGCAAGTGTTCTGAAGTCGACCCTTCAGATCTCCAGTAGAGAGGAGGCCACACTATGAGCAGCAAATGCAGGAGACTAGATTGTCGGAAGTGCAGGGAGGTGAAGGTGCGTTTGGGCCCATGGATACTGAGGAAGTCGGAAATAAATGGACACACATTACACCTTCGGTAGTTGCAGGAGAAAGCGCTATGATGCTGTGTGGGGGTGTTGGAAGTAACCAGAGTGTCGCAAATGGAATGGTTCCTGCAGGAGGGGAGGTGTGTGGTGTCTGGTGGTGGCATCTCGCTGGAAGTGGCAGAAATGGCAGCTGATGATCTTCTGGATGTTGATGCTGTTGTGATGACAGGTAAGGACAAGGGGAATCCTATCACTACTGCAAAAGGGAAGAGAGAGGTGAGGGCTGAAGTGCGAGAGATAGGTTGGTCCCACTTGAGGGCCCTGAGGAATCCTCGGTTGAGGAAACACGTGGACATTTCAGAGGATCCCTTGTGAAAGTTAACATTGTCAGAACAAATGCGATGGAGACGGAGTAACTAGGAGAATGGAATGGAGACTTTCCAGGGAGCAGGGTGCGAGAATATAAAGGCCAGGTAATCTTTGGAGTTGTTGGGTCTATTGTGGATTATTAGTGGCCAATCTATCCCCAGAAATAGAAACAGTGATGTTGAGGAAGGGTTCAGAGATAGACCAGGTGAAAGTGAGAGTGAGGTGGAAGTTGAAAACAAGATCGATAAACCTTTTCAATTCTGAATGGGAGACGGAGGCAGCACCATTCTCCATGCCCTCAGATCCAATCCTGACTTTGTTATTAAGTCTGCTGATCAGTGTGGGGCTGGAGTAGTTGGCAAACTGACCACTGCATTGCAGAAACTGAGGTCCCTCTCAGATACCTCCTCCTATCAGCGTCTAACCTGTGACCCCATGATGGAACATCAGGCCATTGCATCAACTACGGTCACCAACCTCATTTCATCTGGGGATCTGCCCCCACTCCAACTACCCCCAGTTGATAGTCCCACTACCCCACACAGCTCGCTTCTACCTCCTTCCCAAAATACACAAACAGGATTACCCAGGCAGACCCATTCTTTCTGTCTGCTCCTGCCTCTCAGAACTCATCATTTCCTACCATGACTCAGTCTTGTCTCACCTGCTGGAGTCCCTGCTCGCTTACATCACCATTCCTCTGACACTTTATGCCCATTCCAAAATTTCCAGTTTGCGGCTTCAGCTTTACCATGGACATGCAATCCCTCTGCACCTCCATCCCCCACCAGGATGGTCTCAGACTCTCTGCTTCTTCCAGGATCACAGGGCTGAACCATCCTCACGCCCCACCACTAGCCTCCTCTTGGACGAGCTCATTCTAACACTCAACTTCTCTTTTATCACCCCTCATTGTTTTCAGTCAGAGTGGTGGCCATAGGTACGCATCTTAGCCCCCATTTTTGCCTGTCTCCTTATGGGGTAAGTGTAACATTTCTTAGTCCCATTCCAGTCTGACACATGAGTCTTTCTCTGGTATATCAATGATATCATTGGTGTTGCCTCCCTTTCTCATCTGGAATTGGAAAAGTTTATTCATTTTGATTCCAAGTTCCACCCTGCTCTCACCTTCACCTGATCCATCCTTCCCTTTCCTCAACATTCCTGTTTCCATTTCTGGCAATAGACTGGCCAATAATATCCACAATAAACCCACCGACTCCCACAGTTAACTTGCCTGTACATCCTCACACTCTGCTTCATATAAATACTCCATTCCATTCTCCTAGTTACTCCGTCTCCATCTGTTGTTGACAGGGCCCTCAACTGGATCCAATCCATCTCTGACATTTCAACCCTCACCCTTTCTGTTCCCTCCTGACGCAGTGATATGGTTCCCCTTGTCCTTACCTGCAATCCCACCAGCACCAACATCCAGAAGATCATCAGCCATAATCTCTGCCACCACCAGACACATATTCCTCTCCCCTCCCTTGTCCACCTTCCATTGAGACTGTTCCCTCCAGGACACCCTGGTCTATTATTCCCTCACTCCCAACAGCCCCCCACAGCCTCATGGCACCTTCGTCTACAACTGCAGAACATGGAACACCTGTCCATTTCCTTCCTCCCTCCTCAGTATGCAAAGGCCCAAACAGGTGAAGCAACGCCTTATCTGTTCTTCATTTAATCTAGTCTAATGCTCACAATGTGGTCTCCTCTCCATTAGGGAACTAAAGCCACTGTGCCACCGTGTGGGCGGCACGGTGGCACAGTGGTTAGCACTGCTGCCTCACAGCGCCTGAGACCCGGGTTCAATTCTCGCCTCAGGCGACTGACTGTGTGGAGTTTGCACGTTCTCCCCGTGTCTGAGTGGGTTTCCTCCGGGTGTTCCAGTTTCCTCCCACAGTCCAAAGATGTGCAGGTCAGGTGAATTGGCCATGCTAAATTAGTGTTAGGTAAGGTGTAGGGGTATGGGAAGGTTGCGCGTCGGTGTGGACTTGTTGGGCCGAATGGCCTGTTTCCACAATGTAATGTAATCTAATTTAAAGCATAGACTTTGTGATCGCTTTGCTGCACACTTGTATTCTGTCTATAAAAAAAGACCCTGAGCTTCCAGTTGCCTGCTCCTTTAAACATCACCATGTTCCCTGGCCAACATCTCTGTCTCAGGCTTGCTAAGAACAGCACCTCATTTTCCACTTCTGGTCTCTGCAGCCTCAATATCAAATTCAATCATTTTAAGAATTGAGCGCGCCCATGTCCTTACCTCAACCCCAACACATCAGGCCTCATCATTCAGAGTCTGGTATAACACACAGCCCCTTGTTAGCCACAAACCATCCCCATTAACAGTTCCTCACCCTCCGAGTCAGACTGTTATCGATTCATTTCTCTGTCCAACTGTTCTTCCTTGTCTTTCGGCTCTGTGCCCAGATATCGTACAGTCCTTACCCCAATCCCCAC
The DNA here is from genome assembly GCF_004010195.1 of Chiloscyllium plagiosum. Lineage (NCBI taxonomy): Eukaryota > Metazoa > Chordata > Chondrichthyes > Orectolobiformes > Hemiscylliidae > Chiloscyllium > Chiloscyllium plagiosum. Next base: position 1,175 of record NW_025204859.1, on the reverse strand, counting down.
ACTCATGTCTACATATAAACTGAAAGTTTCTGAGCTGCCGTCAGTTCTGAGGAAGGGTCACTCAATCCGAAACATTAACTCTGATTTCTCTCCACAGATGCTGCCAGATGTGCTGAACTTTTCCAGCAACTTCTGTCTTTGTCTCTTATTTACAGCATTCACAGTTCTTTCAGTTGATATTTATCTGCTACAGTTTTCATCATTGACCACTTCAGTAAGACATCACACACCTTCCATTACACAATGCAATCCCTCAGTATTTGCAACTCCTTCTCTTCGCTAAACTATCTAAATGCCACCTTCCCCACTCACACATCCTCTTCCCCCCCCCCCTCCCCCATTCTCACACTGCTAATATCCAACTTCCACACCACCCTCACCTTCACCTGGTCGATCTGTGATTCCTCTTTCTCTTCCTTGACATGTCTGTTTCTATTTCTGGTGATAGACTGACCAATAATATCCACTATGATCCCATTTCTCCAGCTACGTAGAGTATACATTCTCACACCCTGCTTCCTGTAAACACTCAATTCCATCCTCCCAGGTCCTCCGTCTCCATTCCATCCGCTCCGACAAACCAAACTTTGACAAGGGAGCCTCGGAATTGCCCACATCCTTCCTCAACTGAGGATTCACCAGCACTGTCATTGAGAGTGCTTTCAATCGGGTTCGACACCACCTACACTTTTGCCTGCACCCCCTCTCTTTTCTGCCACGACAACGATAGTGTTCCCCTTGTCATAACCTACAGTCCCACTAGTATCCACAACCAGAAGAGCATCAGACACCATTTCCGCCACCTGCAAGTAAGATGTCACCACCAGGCATATATTTCCCTCCCTTCCGTTGTCAGCCTTTTGCAGGGACCATTCCCTTCCAATCAAACTGGTGCTCTCTTCCTTCACTTCCAACACGCACCCACAGCCCCACAGCAACATCCTCAGCAACTGTCAAAGGTACAACACTTTCCCATTTACCGCCAGTATCCAAGGGTCCAACACACCTGCAAGGTGAGGTAGCACTTCACACAATCTAGTCTCTTGCATTCACTGTTCACAAAGTGGTCTCCTCTGTATTGGGGAATCAAAGCATCTTTGTTCTGTCATTTAAGAATAAGGACTCTGAGCTTCCAGTTGCCAACCACTCCAACACACCTTCCTGTTCTCTGGGCA
>NW_025204858.1:3532-9944 GCF_004010195.1 Chiloscyllium plagiosum | reverse complement strand
GAGGAAGCACTTTCTGACGTACAGAGGAAGCACGTTCTGAGATACTGAGGGAGAAGTACCTGAGGAACTGAGGGAGCACTTTCTGAGTTATTGAGGGTGCACTATCTGAGGTACTGAGCGAGTAATTTCTGAGGTACTGACGATGCACTTTCTGAGATATTGAGGGAGCACTATCTGAGGTATTGAGGGAGCACTTTCTGAGGTATTGAGGGAGCACTTTCTGAGGTATTGAGGGTGCACTATCTGAGGTACCGAGCGAGCACTTTCTGAGGTATTGAGGAAGCGCTTTCTGAGGTATTGAGGAAACAATTTCTGAGGTATTGAGGGAGCACTATCTGAGGAACTGAGGGAAAATTATCTGAGGTATTGATGGAGCTCTTTCTGAGGTATTGAGAGAGCACTGTCTGAGGTACTGAGGGAGTGCTATCTGAGGTACTGAGGGAGAACTTTCTGATGTATTGAGGGAGAACTATCTGAGGTATTGAGGGAGCACTATCTGAGGTATTGAAGCAGAACTATCTGAGATATTGAGGGAGCACTATCTGAGGAATTGAGGGAAACTATCTGAGGTATTGAGGGAGCAAAATCTGAGGCATTGAGGGAGAACTATTTGAGGTATTGAGAGAGCACTTTCAGAGGGATTGAGGGAGCACGATTCGAGTTATTGAGGGAGAACTATCTGAGGTATTTAGGGAGCTCTTTCAGAGGTATTGATGGAGCACTATCTGAGGTATTGAGGGAGCACTTTCTGAGGTATTCATGGAGCACTAGGGAGAACTATCTGAGGTATTTAGGGAGCTCTTTCAGAGGTTTTGAGGGAGTACTATCTGAGGTATTGATGGAGCACTATCTGAGGTATTGAGCGAGCACTTTCTGAGGTATTCATGGAGCACTTTCTGACGTACAGAGGAAGCACTTTCTGAGGTACTGAGGGAGAACTACCTGAGGTATTGATGGAGCACTTTCTGTGGTATTGAGGAAGCACTCTCTGAGGTACTGAGGGAGAACTATCTGAGTATTGATGGAGCACTTTCTGAGGTATTGCGGGAGCACTTTTTGAGGTACTGAAGCCACACTTACTGAGGTATTGAGGGTGCACTTTCAGAAGTATTGAGGGAGATCTTTCTGAGGTATTGAGGGAGCACATTCGGAGGTGTTGAGGGAGCACTTTCAGAGGTACTGAGGAAGCACTATCTGAGGTACTGAGGGTGTACTATCTGAGGTTAAGAGGGAAAACTATCTGAGGTACCTAGGGAGCACTTTCTGAGGTATTGAGGGAGCACTATCTGAGGTATTGAGGAAGCACTTACTGAGCTATTGAGAGAGCACTTTCTGAGGTATTGAGGGAGCACTCTCTCACGTACTGAGGGCGCACTTTCTGAGGTATTGAGGAAGCACTTCCTGAGGTATTGAGGGAGGACTATCTGAGCTACTGAGGGAGAACTATCTGAGGTATTGATGGAGCACTTTCTGAGGTATTGAGGAAGCACTTTCTTAGGTATTGAGGGAGCACTAACTGAGGTATTGAGGAAGCACTTTCTGAGATATTGAGGGAGCACTTTCTGAGGTATTGAGGAGGCACTTTCTGATGTATTGAGTGAGCAGTATTGGAGCTATTGAGGGAGCACTATCTGAGGTACTGAGGGAGCACTATCTGAGGTATTGAGGAAGCACTTTCTGAGGTATTGAGGAAGCATTTTCTGTGGTATTGAGGGAGCACTATCTGAGATATTGAGGAAGCGCTTTCTGAGGTATTGAGGGAGCACTTTCTGAGGTACTGAGGGAGCACTTTCTGAGGTATTGAGGGAGCACTAACTTAGGAAATTTTGGAGCACTTTATGAGGTATTGAGGAAGCACTTTCTGAGGTACTGAGGGAGAACTATCTGAGGTATTTATGGAGCACTTTCTATGGTATTGTGGAAGCACTCTCTGAGGTACTGAGGGAGAACTATCTGAGTATTGATGGAGCACTTTCTGAGGTACTGAAGGAGAACTGTCTGAGGTACTGAGCGAGCACTTTCTGAGGTACTGAGGGAGCACTTTCTGAGGTATTGCGGGAGCACTTTCTGAGGTACTGAGGGAGAACTATCTGAGGTAATGTGGGAGCAAATTTCTGAGGTATTGAGGGAGCACTTTTTGACGTACTGAGGGAGCACTATCTGAGGTACCGAGGGAAAACTATCTGAGGTACTGAGAGAGCACTTTCTGAGGTATTGAAGGAGCTCTATCTGAGGTAATGAGGGAGAACTCTCTGAGGTTCTGAGGGAGCACTTTCTGAGTTTTTAAGGGAGCACTATCTGAGGTACTGAGAGAACTATCTGAGGTATTGAGGGAGGACTCTCTGAGGTACTGCGGAATCACTTTCTGAGGTAATGAGGGAGCATAATCTGAGGTATTGAGGAAGCACTTTCTGAGGTATTGAGGGAGCACTTTCTGAGGTATTGAGGGAGCACTCTCTGAGGTACTGAGGACGCACTTTCTGAGGTATTGTGGGAGCACTATCTGAGGTATTGAGGGAGAACTATCTGAGGTATGGAGGGAGCACTATCTGCGGCATTTAGGGAGAACTATTTGAGGTATTGAGGGAGCACTTTCAGAGGTATTGTGGGAGAACTATCTGAGGTATTGAGGGAGAAATATCTGAGCTATGGAGGGAGCACTATCTGAGGCATTGAGGGAGAACTATCTGTGGTATTTAGGGAGCTCTTTCAGAGGTATTGAGGGAGCACTTTCTGAGGTATTGAGGGAGCACTTTCTGACGTACAGAGGAGGCACTTTCTGAGGTACTGAGGGAGAACTACCTGAGGTATTGATGGAGCACTTTCTGAGATACTGAGGGAGCACTTTCTGAGGTACTGAAGGAACACTTACTGAGGTATTGAGGGAGCAGTTTCTGACATACAGAGGAAGCACTTTCTGAGGTATTGAGGGAGTACTATCTGAGGTATTGAGGGAGCACATTCTGAGGTATTGAGTGAGCACATTCTGAGGTACTGAACAAGCACTATCTGAGGTACTGAGGGAGAAATATCTTAGGCACTGAGGGAGCACTTTCTGAGGTACTGAGGTAGCACTATCTGAGGTCCCGAGGGAAAAATATCTGAGGTACTGAGGGAGCACTTTCTGAGGTATTGAGAGAGCATTATCTGAGGTACTGAGTGAGAACTATCTGAGGTACTGAGGGAGCACTTTCTGAGTTTTTGAGGGAGCACTATCTGAGGTACTGAGGAACCACTTTCTGAGGTATTGAGGGAGCACTATCTGAGGTACTGAGGGAGAACTATCTGAGGTACTGAGGGAGCACTTTCTGAGGTATAGAGGGAGGACTCTCTGAGGTACTGAGGACACACTTTCTGTGGTATTCAGGGAGCAATATCTGAGGTATTGAGAAAGTACTTTCGGAGGTATTGAGGGTGCACATTCTGAGTTTTGAGGAAGCACTCTCTGAGGTACTGAGGAAGCACATTCTGAGGTATTGAGGAAGCTCTTTCTGAGGTATTGAGGGAGCACTTTCTGAGATATTGAGGGCGCACTTTCTGAGGTATTGAGGAAGCACTTTCTGAGGTATTGAGGGTGCACAATCTGAGGTACTGAGCGAGTACTTTCTGAGGTACTGACGACGCACTTTCTGAGATATTGAGCGAGCACTATCTGAGGTATTGAGGGAGCACTTTCTGAGGTATTGAGGGAGCACTTTCTGAAGTATTGAGGGTGCACTATCTGAGGTACCGAGCGAGCACTTTCTGAGGTATTGAGGAAGCACTTTCTGAGGTATTGAGCAAGCAATTTCTGAGGTATTGAGGGAGCACTTTCTGAGGTAGTGACGGAGCTCTATCTGAGGTATTGAGGAAGCACTTTCTGAGGTATTGAGGGAACACTGTCTGAGGTATTGAGGAAGAACCTTCTGAGGTATTGAGAGAGCAAATTTCTGAGGTATTGAGGGTGCACATTCTGACGTACTGAGGAAGCACTATCTGAGGGACTGAGGGAGTGCTGTCTGAGGTACTGAGGGAGCACATTCTGATGTATTGAGGGAGAACTATCTGAGGTATTGAGGGAGAACTATCTGAGGTATTGAGGGAGCATTATCTGAGAAATTGAGGGAAGGCTATCTGAGGTATTGAGGGAGCAAAATCTGAGGCATTGAGGGAGAACTATTTGAGGCATTGAGGGAGCACTTTCAGAGGTATTGAGGGAGCACGATCCGAGGTATTGAGGCAGAACTATCTGAGGTATTTAGGGAGCTCTTTCAGAGGAATGGAGGGAGCACTATCTGAGGTATTGATGGAGCACCTTCTGAGGTATTGATGGAGCACTTTCTGAGGTATTGTTGGAGCACTTTCTGACGAACAGAGAAACACTTTCTGAGGTACTGAGGCAGAACTACCTGAGGTTTTGATAGAGCACTTTCTGAGGTATTGAGGGAGCACTTTTTGAGGTACTGAAGGAACACTTACTGAGGTATTGATGGAGCACTTTCAGAGGTATTGAGGGAGAACTTTCTGAGGTATTGAGGAAGCACTTTCGGAGGTACTGAGGAAGCACTATCTGAGGTACTGAGGGAGTACTATCTTAGGCACTGAGGGAGCAATTTCTTAGGTAATGAGGGGCACTATCTGAAGTAAAGAGGGAAATCTATCTGAGGTACCTAGGGAGCAATATCTGAGGTATTGAGGGAGCACTATCTGAGGTACTGACGGAGAACTATCTGAGGTACTGAGGGAGCACTTTCTGAGGTAATGGCGGAGCACTATCTGAGGTACTGAGGGAGACCTATCTGAGGTACTGAGGGAGCACTTTCTGAGTTATTGAGGGAGGTCTCATGAGGTACTGAGGAAGCACTTTCTGAGGTATTGAGGGAGCACTATCTGAGGAACTGAGGAGCACTTTCTGAGGTATTGAGGAAGCACTTTCTGAGGTATTGAGGGAGCACACGCTGAGGTACTGAGGAAGCATTTTCTGAGGTATTAAGGGAGCACTATCTGAGGTATTGAGGAAGCACATTCTGAGGTATTGAGGAAGCAATTTCTGAGGTATTGAAGGAGCACTATCTGAGGTACTGAGGGAGAACTATCTGAGGTATTGGTGGAGCACTTTCTGAGGTATTGTGGGAGCACTATCTGAGGTATTAATGGAGCACTGTCTGAGGTACTGAGGTAGCACTTTCTGAGATATTGAGGGAGCACGTTCTGAGGTGTTGAGCAGGCACTTTCTGAGTTATTGAGGGAGCAGTATTGGAGCTATTGAGGGAGCACTATCAGAGGTACTGAGGGAACACTTTCTGACGTATTGTGGGAGCGCTTTCTGAGGTATTGAGGGAGCACTATCTGAGGTACTGAGGGCACACTTTCTGAGGTATTGAGGAAGCACATTCTGAGGTATTGAGGAAGCAATTTCTGAGGTATTGATGGAGCACTATCTGAGGTACTGAGGAAGAACTATCTGAGGTATTGATGGAGCACTTTCTGAGGTATTGAGGGAGCACTGTCTGAGGTACTGAGGGAGCACTTTCTGACATACTGAGGGAGCACGTTCTGAGGTATTGAGCAGGCACTTTCTGATGTATTGAGGGAGCAGTATTGGAGCTATTGAGGGAGCATTATCAGAGGTGCTGAGGGAGCACTTTCTGAGGTATTGAGGAAGCATTTTCTGTGGTATTGTGGGAGCACTATCTGATGTATTGAGGAAGCACTTTCTGAGGTATTGAGGGAGCACTATCTGAGGTACTGAGTGAACTCTTTCTGAGGTATTGAGGAAGCACTATCTGAGGTACTGAGGGAGCACTTTCTGAGGTATTGAGGGAGCACTATCTGAGGTACTGACGGAGAACTATCTGAGGTACTGAGGGAGCACTTTCTGAGGTAATGGCGGAGCATTATGTGAGGTACTGAGGGAGAACTATCTGAGTTACTGAGGGAGCACTTTCTGAGTTATTGAGGGAGGACTGTCTGAGGTACTGAGGAAGCACTTTCTGAGGTATTGAGGGAGCAGTTTCTGAGGTATTGAGGGAGCACTATCTGAGGTACAGAGGGAGCACTTTCTGAGGTATTGAGGAAGCACTTTCAGAGGTATTGACGGAGCACTCGCTGGGGTACTGAGGAAGCACTTTCTGAGGTATTGAGGGAGCACTATCTGAGGTATTGAGGAAGCACTTTCTGAGGTATTGAGGGAGCACTTTCTGAGGTATTGAGGGAGCACTATCTGAGGTACTGAGGGAGCACTTTCTGAGGTATTGAGGAAGCACTTTCAGAGGTATTGACGGAGCACTCGCTGGGGTATTGAGGGAGCACTTTCTGAGGTATTGAGGGAGCACTATCTGAGGTACTGAGGGCGCACTTTCTGAGGTATTGAGGAAGCACTTTCTGAGGTATTGAGGAAGCAATTTCTGAGGTATTGAGGGAGCACTATATG
>NW_025204858.1:0-1454 GCF_004010195.1 Chiloscyllium plagiosum | reverse complement strand
TTGAGGAAGCACTTTCTGAGGTCTTGAGGAAGCATTTTCTGTGGTATTGAGGGAGCACTTTCTGAGGTATTGAGGAAGCACTTTCTGAGGTATTGAGGGATCACTATCTGAGGTACTGAGGGAGCACTTTCTGAGGTATTGAGGGAGCACTTTCTGAGGTACTGATGGAGCACTTTCTGAGGTATTGCGGGAGCAATATCTGAGGTAATGTTGGAGCACTTTATGAGGTATTGAAGAAGCACTTTCTGAGGTACTGAGGATAACTCTCTGAGGTATTGATGGAGCACTATCTGAGGAATTGAGGGAGCACTATCTGAGGTAGTGTGGGAGCTCTTTCTGAGGTATTGAGGAAGCACTTTCTGAGGTATTGAGGAAACACTATCTGAGGTATTGATGAAGCACTTTCTGAGGTACTGAGGAGAACTCTCTGAGTTATTGGGGAGCACTAACTGAGGTATTGAGGGAGCAGTATCTGAGGTACTGAGGGAGCACTTTCTGAGGTATTGAGGAAGCACTTTCTGAAGTATTGATGAAGCACTTTCTGAGATATTGAGGAAGCACTTTCAGAGATACTGAGGGAGAATTTTCTGAGGTATTGAGTGAGCACTATCTGCCGTACTGAGGGAGCACATTCTGAGGTATTGAGGAAGCACTCTCTGAGGTTCTGAGGGAGAACTATCTGAGTTATTGCTGGAGCACTTTCTGAGGTACTGAGCAATAACTACCTGAGCAACTGAGGGAGAACTATCTGAGGTACTGAGGGAGCACTTTCTGAGGTACTGAGGGAGCACTATCTGAGGCATTGAGTGAGCACTATCTGAGGTACTGAGGGAGCACTTTCTGAGGTATTGAGGGAGCACTTTCTGAGGAACTGAGGGAGAACTATCTGAGGTACTGAAGGAGCAAATTTCTGAGGTATTGAGGGAGCACTTTCTGACATACTGAGGAAGCACTATCTGAGGTCCTGAGGGAGAGTTATCTGTGGTACTGAGGGAGCACCTTCTGATGTATTGAGTGAGCACTTTCTGAGGTACTGTGCGAGCACTTTCAGATGTATTGAGGGTGAACTATCTGAGGTATTGAGGGAGCACTATCTGAGGTATTGAGGGAGAACTATCTGAGGTACTGAGGGGGAACTATCTTAGGTACTGAGGAAGCGCTTTCTGATGTGTTGAGGGAGCACGATCTGAGTCACTGACGGAGAACTGTCTGAGGTGCTGAGGGAGCACTTTCTGGGGTATTGAGGGAGGACTCTCTGAGGTACTGAGGGAGAACTATCTGAGGTACTGTAGGAGAACTATCTGAGGTACTAAGGAAGAACTATCTGTGGTACTGAGGGAGCACTTTCTGAGTTATTCAGGGAGCACTCTCTGCGGTACTGAGGGAGAACTATCTGAGGTATTGATGGAGCACTTTCTGGAGTATTGAGGGAGCACTCTCTGAGGTACTGAGGG
>NW_025204857.1:0-9941 GCF_004010195.1 Chiloscyllium plagiosum | reverse complement strand
TGTCGGCAGGTTTGATCACAGACAGAATATGGAGACATAAAATAGTTCACAGTAGAAAGGAGACTCGAGGTTCCGAACAGTCTTATTACTTCTCAGATGTTTATGACTAAGTAGTTTGGAAATGCATGAGAAGGAAGTAGCGATTGTGACTGAAAGTTTATGTATTTGTTAAATATAATCAACAAGAATAGCTATAAAATGCAGCCTCATTTATAGAATTGACAAAATAGATTACCAGGCACACCAATAATAGCGAGGGTGGGATAGTATCCAGCTTGAATAATCATCAGTACGGCTCGTATCCGCAACTCTAACCGTGGCCAACCCTGAGAAAGATAGTAAAGACACCAAGATCTTTGTTCATTGTTGGAACATTCCAGTCTAATGTTCTCACATTCTGATCCTTTGTTGGAACATTTCAGTCTAATATTCTCAAATTCAAATCCTTTGTTGGAAAATTCTAATGTTCTCAGATTCTGGTTTATCTCTCTTTCCCTGTAGCTGCTGATCCCAATCTTGTTGAGGTTGACTTTGCCCCGAATACTATGGCATAACAAGTTGAAAGAAGTCCCTAATTATGGAAGAAGGAAATCCTCCAGTGGCCCAGTTAGGTCCAGAAAGACTGATATTAATCACAGTCACTGAACAAACAGCTCCAGTCAACTCTGATATATCACAATAATACTTGGTGTGGGTGGGACTTTGATATCGCTAATTATTGGGCTAATGGCACATCTCCAGTTGTAAACACAGAGGTGAGGGAGAGAGATGATGCTTTCTCTTCGCAAGCTCGATGTACCTGCAGTGTTTTGGCAAGGTAGGAATTGCTGGGCTCCCGACGCCGTCTGTGTCTGACCACCAGGCATGCTGCATCTTTTCGTTTTATTTATGTTTAACTTTGACATTTATCTGTCCAGCATTAAACGGCTTAGGTGGGTTTAGGCATTTTTAGAAACACCTACAGAGTCATAGACGATGTAGATACAGTCCATTCCTTGTGTTCTTGCAGCCACGGCCTGGTCCTGTGGAGTAATGGTCAAACTCTCACAGAACCAGGATTCTTATTTTTACCTTTCACCAGTTATTGCTGGCATCTCAGCAGTGTTGGAAGGCAGTAATCTCTCCCGGGTGCTACACACTCTCTCTGCGATTTCCCTCAGAACTGTCTTTTGATCTTCTTTCCTCCTGGATTGGAGAACTGCATGTGAGACAATTTGTTTCCTGCATTTGATTTTTGACATTTGTGTGCTTATTGGATGATACCATATTGGAGCAGTTACTGTATACTAGTTAAATAAACTATTATTCTGCTAAGTTTTCCACTAGATTTACGTTATTGCAAGTTCCTCCTCCTTTTGTTGTCTTTTATCGACTGTTCGAATAAATTGTGTTTTGCTTCATGTCGAATATTTTGACCAAGTAAATTCGACCTGAAACATAGCAGCTCACATTTACCAGCGAAATGGGCCGAGCTGGAGGTGTAATAATCATGCCAGGAATTATATCAGATATTCAATCCGCCTCTCAGATCCAGTCCGGACACTATAAGCCCAGATGAGATAACTGCTCAGCATGAAGCACTGCGTAGACCAGGCTAGTGTAATGCTCACGCATCAGTCCAGAATCGAACACTGTTTAGAGCTCAACAGTTCACTTCTTATCTGTCCAACAGTGCACTGATCTATAAACTTGGACGAGATAATCTGTTCAGCACAGGGAGCTGTGCAGAACACACAAAGACATTGTTCTATACACACAGAATGGATATCTGTGCAGCATGGGGAGTTGTGCAGTGAATAGCAGTGAATTTATCCATTAATCCGGAGCAGCTACCTTCCCAGCATACTCCGCTGTGCACACCAGTCACTGCATTGCTGAGTAACACCGTGTTAGATCATTGCCCTACGTGGGGACACTTGCAGCCATGCAGGAAATGGCAGAATGTGCAGCTCCCCATCCATTTACAGCTCCATATTCCCATTGTGGCATGACATGGCATTGCTGCGTGTGTGAAACTCACTGCCAGAGAGAGATGGTAGGGAAATCAGTTTAAATACCAACAAATGGGAGGAGCTTGGCTAAAAGAGAGGGGGACATTGAGAGAGAATTTCAGAGAAGGATCTGATGGTATTTTTAAAAATCGTGAAAGGAAAACATTTCGATGGCATCGTGCAATATAGGTCACTGTTTACAGGGATAATGGGTGAGCAGGATATTGGTGTAAGTTAAGATGATGGAAAGCTTTGGATAAGCATTTGTCCTGCAGCTTTGTAATTGGGAGTAGGGTCAGAAGAGTCTTCGACTCATTGGGCTGAATCTGACAATAATTTGTCTCAGTACCATCTTCATTGAGTGTGACAAAAGGATTGTCTGCACGAGGCAGAGCTAGTTTTCTGGTGTTATCTTATCGAACTTACCTCATTAACTATCCACCCCACCCCATGGTGTCCCTCTCATTGAATGCCAGACCGATTCTCCCATCCCGATTCTCCAATCCATCATGGCTGGAGGAACTCACCATCGTCCTAGATCTTCTGTGACCACTGGCGCTGGTGCCATCTTTAAAATGCCAATGGGCACATGGTTGAGCTTTCTCAGTTTGGAGTTGCCCTGCATAGTTTACCTGAACATGGCAGGTAAGGAGAAATTACACCACAGTTTGTCGACAGGGGCACGGAGGTCCTGGTGAATGGGCTAGTACAGAGGGGGACCATTCTTTTCCCAGAGGGAGCCGCACAACCAGACCCACCGAGCATGGTCTGATCTCACAACCCAGCTCAGTGCAGTATCTGTGGTCTGAAGAAATGCCCCGCAATACAGGAAAAGCATCAATAACCTTCCCCGCTCTGCCAGGATAATGGTCACCGTATTAGATGACTTACCGTGTGGAAACAGACCCTTCAGCCCAACAAGTCAACACCAACCCTCAAAAGAGCAATTCACCCAGAACCATTCCCCATACACCTCAAACTACGGGCAATTTATCATGGCCAATTCACATGACATGCACATCTTTGGACTGTCGGAGAAAACCGGAGAAAACCCGCGCAGAATGTGCAAACTCTATACAGTCAGTCGCCTGAGTCGGTGACTGATACTGGGGCTATCGTGCTGAGAAGTAGCAGTGCTAACCACCGTGCCGCTCACTACTCACGCTTCTCTCTCACACTCACTGTACATCTGTTAGCGCCTTCCCTGTAATAAGGCTCCATCACTTTTACCATTGCAATGCAACACTTTCTCTCTCTCTCTTCTCACCTACGCAATATCCACACATGATTATAAAACGTTCTTATGACAGCTGTGTCTAGAATTCTCTGGATGATGTCGTTTGTACAATTTTGCAGATAATTTTCAAAATAATTGAACTTTCGCAAAATGTTCATTCTCCAAGTATGTAGCGCATCAGAGGAAGGAGCAGAGTTTTACTTTTTTTAAATCACTCAGGATGAAAGTGCATCATTAGGCCAATAAGTCTCTCAAATATGCTCCACTATTCAGACAAAGGGAGCACCTAAATACTTGAATACTCACTCTTTTCTTGAAGGCAGGCGCCACATTGGAGTTTCGCCAGTTTCACTGGAACATTCCTGTAATCCCGAGAGTTATGTATTTTGACAGTGCCACCAGTCACTCTGTAACCACTTCTATTGAAACAAGCTAATAATTCAAAGTTTGTGAGAAGATTTGTAGCTCGGGTGCTCACCAGGGCTCAACAGGACAAAGGATCCGATATCCAGCATGAGCAAAACCAACGTAGAATACAAAATCCCATGCAAGGACAGCACAAAACACGACATAGGACAAACAGGAAGACAGCTCACGATCCGCATCCATGAACAACAACTAGCCACGAAACGATACGACCAGCTATCCTTAGTAACCACACACGCAGATGACAAGCAACATGAGTTCGACTGGGACAACACTATTTTTATAGGACAAGCCTAACAGAGAACATCCAGGGAATTCCCAGAGGCATGGTCCTCATCCACAGATTCAATCAATAAGCACATCGACTGGACCCAATATACTGGCCACTGCGGTGGACAGCTGGAACTGACAACCGGAAGCGGCAGATACAAATCACTATAAATGCCGGAGGAAACATCACAGAAGCGCTTCACAGGAGGCTCCCAAGCACTGAAGATGTCACCAAGACGGGGACGAAACGTCTGCAACACAAATTCCCAGCTCGGCGAACAGAAACACAACAACACGCTAATAATTGATGATGTGCTGTTTACCCTTGGTCTTTTCTGTTTGAGAAAACCTTGTTCGTTTTGTTAGAGACAGTGCAAACTTTAATCTGACTACAATTTTGTTTATAATATTCAAACTCTTCCTGTGAGGAACGATGTAAATTGCTGTTTTTAATTCTCTGCCTGTTCCCTGAAACCAAATCTCCAGGTGTCCCACATATACTTTCCTGCCTTTCTTCCAAGGGTCGCACACACATCATGAGGGTTTTTTATTCGACATGGGAAAACTCTTGCGGTTAGATTTTTTTTCATATTTCTTGCCAGTTTTGGAATATTTTCTTTGTATTTTGTTTTATACAATCTGCTTCTGGTTCCAAAAGTAAACTTCTCAAATGTGGCCGACGCCACAGCTCCCCAATCTGAATTCTTTAGTTTGTGATTGATTAATATTCTTCACAGCCTTTGTGCATCATGGGTGGTTCATCTTCATATCTTCATATCATCTTCTTTTTGACCAGAGTAAATCAGTGCTGAGCGTTACTAAGCAGTACCTGCTTAAATTTTTCCCCCACACATCTGCTGACCTTCACCTATGTCTATTTTCACACTCCATATTTGACCAGATATATGACGTAACTCTGCATTTGAAATGCTTGGCTTTTTTCAGTCATTCAGGTGGAAACTACGTTTGTGGCTGAATACATGATCAACTGAGAGTGACTACATTCTCTCAGTTTTTCTGGGTCTGTGATTTCTGTTCGATGATGTCACATTCTAGTAGGAATCTTCCTACATGTCATCCTTTTCTCTCAAACGAGAAATCCCCTCACTCTGATGGACTGAGCCTTCAGCTGTGACTATCCCGTCTCCCTCCCTTCTGCCCTCACTCTTTCCCAGAAAAATGATAGATCTCCCCTTGTCCTCACTTCCAACTGCACTAGAATCTGCATTCACAGAATAATCCTCCACCGCCTCCAGCAGAACAGCACCATCAAACACATCTTCCCCTCCCATCCACTTTCAGTATTTCACAGGGACCATTCCTTCTGTGGCACGCTCCATTACCCCGAGCACTTCCCAACATCCCCATGGCACCATCCCATGTAAATGAGGAAGCTGCAATATTTGCCCATTCACCTCTTCCCTCCTCACTGTCCAATGCCTTATACACACCTTCCAGGTGAAGCAGCATTTCACTTGTACTCTTTCAAACCAGTCTCCTGTCATTGCTGCTCACAATGCAGTCTCCTTTACATTAGTGAGCCAAACAGTAACTGCTTTGAGGAACATCTTCACTCTGTCTGTAGGAATGACCCGGGCCTTTATCATTGCTCCCAATTTCAATAACCTGCATGGCTCTCAAGATAATGAGAATCCTTTGAGGAGGTAACGAGGAGGTTACCTATCTGAACATCCAGAAGGCCTTTGATATGGTACAGCACAGGAGGCTGCAGAGTAAATAAGGACACATGGTGTCAGAGGCCAGGTACTAGCATGGATAAAAGGTTGGCTCTCTGGCAGGATGCAGAGTGAGGATACAATTGTCCCTCTCAGGATGGCAGCCTGTGACTAGCAGTGTTCCACAAGAGTCAGTGTTGGGACCACAATATTTCACTTTATAGATTAATGATTTGAGTGGCGGGACAGGAAGCATTCTGGCCACGTTTGCAGATGATGCAAAGATATGTGGAGAGGCATGTAGTATTGAGAAGGCAGGGAGCCTGCAGAAAGAATTCGACAGTTTAGGAGAGTGCGAACAGGAGTAGCAGATGGAATACAATGTGGGAGAGTGTGAGGTCATGCACTTTGGTATGAAGAATACAGGCATGGACTATTTACTAAATGGGAAAAAAAAATCAGAAATCTGAATAACCAAGGGACTTGGGATTCCAAGCCCAGGATTCGCCTTAGATAAACTTGCAATAGTTAAGAAGGCAGATGCAATGTTGCCATTCATCTTGAGAGGAGTAGGATATAATGGTGGGGATTCTGAGGCTTTGTAAGGCTCTGGTCAGACCATATTTCCAGTATTTTGTGCCTCATACCTCAGGAACGATGTATTAGCCTTGGTGTGTGTCAAGAGTAGGTTCACCAGAAATGAAAAGCTTAACACATGAGTAACGTTGGAGGACTCTAGGTTAATACTCAATTGAGATTAGGAGGATCCAATTGAAACTTACAGAATACTGAATTACCTGGATATAGACAAAATTGTAGGGACGTTTGCACTGGCAGGAGGGCACAGGCATAGACCAAAGGGAAAACCCATTAGAACGGAGATAAGATGAAATGTTTTTAGCCAGACAGTGTTGTAGTTGTGGAATTTCTTACCACAGGAGGCTGTGGAAACCAGATCATTTGGCACCAACGATATAGCTAGGAAATGGACTGGGGATCTGAATAGTGACTACAAAAAGTTAGTTTGGAAGCTGAAGAGCAGAACGACTAATGCAGTGTTATTCAGGTTTGCTACCAGCGCCACGAGCTAGTGAAATGAGGAACAGTCAGCGATTGCAGCTTTACACGTGGCTGAAAGGCTGTGCAGAAGGGAGGGCTTCAGATACGCAGACCATTGGGATGCCTTCTGGGTAATGTGGGACATGTACATGAAGGACAGGTTGCACCTCAACTGGGATGGGGGGGGCACAAATGTCCTGTGTGGGAGGTTTGCTCGTGTGATTCAGGCGAGTTTAAACTAGTTTGGCAGGGGGGTAGGAATCAGAGCCACATTTCTGAGAGGGGGTTAGATTCAGATGGGACAGTGCCAGGATATATTGAATCTATTAGGAAGGTTCCTCACGCGATGAAACAAAGGGATCAGTTAAAGTGCGTCTGCTTTAATGCAAGGAATGTCCGAAATAAGAGTGACGAACATAGAGCATGGATCAGTACTTGGGGCTACGATGTTGTGGCCATAACGGAGACATAGGTTTCACAGGGGCAGGGATGGTTGCTTGATGTTCCAGGGTTTAGAATGTTTAAAACGGTTCTGGGGCGGAATGGTGGCACATTGGTCAGCAATGCTGCCTCACAGCGCCAGAGACCCGGGTTCAATTCCCAGCTCAGGGAACTGTCTGTGTGGAGTTTGCAAATTTTCCCCGTGGGGTTCCTCCGATAATCCAAAGATGTGCAGATTTGGTGAATTGGCTAATCTAAATTGCCTGCAGTGTTAGATGAAGGGGTAAATGTAGGGGAATGGCTCTGGGTGGGTAATCTATGGAGGTTTGGTGTGGGGACTTGTTGGGTCGAAGGGCCTGTTTCCACAATTAAGGAATCTAATCTCATCTAATCTATAAAAGAACAGGCTGGGTGGAAAATGAGGAGGGGGTACATCATTGCTAACCAGAGAGTGTGTGAGAGCTGCAGTAACGAAGGTTATTGAGGAAGGTTTGTCTACTGAGTCAGTACGGTTGGAAGTTAGGAACAGCAAGGAAGTAGTCACCGCATTTGTGGGTTTTCTACAGACTACCTAATAGCAGGAGAGTGATTGAAGATATCATAGGCGGGCAGATTCTGGAAAAATGGAAATATAGCAGGGTTATTGTTATGGGTGATTTCAACTTTTCCTAAGTGAAAATGGTGGATGAAGCCGTTTTTGTCAGGTGTGTTCAAGAGAGTTTCCTTGCTCAGTGTGTAGACAGACCGACGAGGGGAGAGGCCACTTTGGATTTGGTGCTCGGCAACGAGCCAGGACAGGTGTCAGAACTAACGGTGGGAGAGCACTTTGGTGAAAGTGATCACAATTGCCTCACATGTAGCATAGTCTGGGAGAGTGAAAGGAGCAGTTTCCGAGGGAAGATTTTTTTAAATAGTTATTTTTATTAGAAATTTAACATTTTTACAAGTTTTCAACAATAAGCAAAACTCTCAAAGATAAACATTGATATACAATTAAATCAAATATACAATAGCCAAAATTTAACAAGAGAAAAGAAAAAAATACCGAAAAACAAAACAAAACGAAACTCAACTATCTTCTAATCTAACCTACAACTAACCAGAGTGTATATTTAAGTCTCTTACATGCTTGGAATATATTAACATCAGATGTAATAAAACCCGTATTCGTGCGGGATTCCTCTACTAACGGGCCCCGGACCAGCCAGGTTTGTAATCTCAATTAAATAAAAGCCCTTGTTAGGATAGCCGAAATATCTGTATTTATGTAATTCAAGAAGGGCTGCCATATTTTATAAAATAGTTCAGTCTTTCGGTGCACCATATTTGTAAGGAAGTCAAGGGGAATACATTCCATAATTAATCTGTGCCAATTTGAATGTCCAGGGGGGCCCTCAGCCACCCAGTTCACCAAAATATTTTTCCTTGCACAGAATGAAAGAATAGAAAATAGTCTCTTCCCGTACATGTCCAGGGAGGGAAAGTTCGAAAAGCCCAAAAGGAGAGATAAAGGGTCCACTTTAATTTCCGTTCCTAAACTTTCTGTCAGGGTACTTGCTACTTTAGTCCAATATATACGGATCTTATGACAGGTCCATAGGCAATGTACAAGAGTGCCCACCTCTATTTTGCATTTGGTACACATTGGAGATGCTCCTGCCTTAAATTTTGCCAGTCGAACCGGTGCCAAATAGGCCCTATGAAGTATATTTAGCTGGATAGCCTGGGTTCTGTTACAGATAGTAATTCTTCTCGCGTTTTCCCGAATATCATTCCACGTTTCTATAGAGATTTCTAGTCCCAAATCCTGATCTCATGTTTTAAGCAGATTATCCATATGTCTCGATACTTCAACATGTAGTAAATGAGAAACAGTACTGACGGAAGATACCCCCACTGGTCGTAGGACACTACATTCTCTATCTGATTTATAAAGACTATCTAATAACGTAGTCTTCTTCTGTATATAATCTCGAATTTGGAAGTATCGAAAGAGGTCTCCATTAGGTAATCTGAATTTCTGACGCAGCTGTTCAAAAGACATCAGGACCCCATCTTTAAATAGATCCCCTAAACATGAGACACCCCTGGATCTCCAGAGTTTAAAAGTGGCATCTGTAAACCCCGGTTGGAATCCCCATGCTCCCACTATCGGTGCATAGGGGGATGTTTTATGTGAGTTGCCCTCATTTTGGCGCATTATATTCCAAGCCTTAATTATGTTTAGTATGATAGGGTTTTTACAGCAATCTATAATGATTTTCGTCTTGTCTGAAAATAAAAGGTTAATAAGTGGGTATTTTACTTGAGAGGCCTCGATGTCCAACCAGATTGATTGTGGATCAGACAAGACCCAATCAGCTATATAACTTAATAGAGAAGTTAACTGATATTTCCTAAAGTCTGGAAGTCCAATCCTCCCCTTGTTTGTGGAAGCTGTAGCTTCTTCAGCTTAATGAGGGGCCGTCTATGATTCCAGGTAAAGGAACCCAGCCAGCCATATAATTTACGTAGAGCCGTCCTCGGCAGCATCACCGGAAGCATTCTCATAGGATATAGGAGACGGGTCAGGACATTCATTTTGATTAGTGCTATTCTACCCAACCAGGAAATTGGAAGGTCTCCCCATCGCTGGAGGTCCTGCCTTATCCTTTCCAGTAAATGCACAAAATTAGCCTTATACAACTGACCAAATACTGGAGTAATAAAAATGCCTAAATATAAGAAGCCCTCCAGGGACCAACAAAAGGGAAAAAGAGATCTGTCCACTAAGTGGGGTGTCATAGCAAGGCCACCCATTAGCATTACCTCCGATTTTGAAAAATTAATTTTATAGCCTGA
>NW_025204856.1:3532-9939 GCF_004010195.1 Chiloscyllium plagiosum | reverse complement strand
CTAACTTCCCTTGTCCCTTAGCCTGCTGAGTCGTGCCTGAAGCAACTCCACAACTGGGAGGAAGGGGCGGAACAGGAGGACCGAGCAGCGGCCGGTCGTCTAACCAGAGTGAGTGAAGAGCGGGGCCAAAGCATTCTCGGGGAGTGAACGCTTCAGGATTGTTCAGAAAGCAAACTATTTTGCAGGATTGATCATTCTCACTACATTGTGGAGCATTAAACCTCTCCCATGAATCAATGTGAGATTTTTAAGAAATAGTTGAGAGGTAAATCTGATAACGTATATTAGGGAGATTTAAACAATCCTTAGATAAACACATGGGTGATTTTGCAATAGTGTAGGGGGACGACCTGAGAATAATTCACAGGTCGCGTGAATAATTCACAGGTCGGTTTACACAACTCGAGTAAGAAAATTATTTTAAAACTCACAGAACGATTGGTAATTTACATACCTGGCTATGACTGTAACTCGACAGAGCAATTGTTAATGACTAATATTTTACCCATCAGTCTGTGCAGATATTAATATTCTCTATAAACTCACCGATAACCTCAGATGCACGCGCAGTTTGGTTTCTATGTAGAGCATGCGCAGTGTCACATTGATAATTACAGAGAGAGAGACATGGAGCTGCTTTCTCCGGCAGCGGCTGCGATCGGATTCAGAGAGCAGCGCTCAGAGCCGGTGTGTGGGAGCCCTCGCTGGGAGAAAGGAGCGGAGAGATTTCACAAGTTCTGGATACAGGTTAAAAATAACTCGAAAAACACCCTCCAGGCCCGGGTAAGGAGGCGGCGGTCTCTGATCAGGGAAGTGGCTCAGGGTCACGGCCGCCATTTGTTTGAGGGAAGAGGGAGCGCGGGCCTCGGGGCCGTCATCTTGAGAAGGTCAAGGTGCAGGAGGGTGTGGACCAGTTTCTTCAATCATTCTAACTCCAATAACAGTTCCCATCCTCTCCCCTCTTACCAATTAATTGACATATTTGAAACCTCCAGTCCAGACGACCATCCATATTGCTGTAACTTGCTTCAGTCTCTACAACATGCCTTGTCTCGATTGTCTCCAGTTGTTGGAGGAGGAGACGTCGGGTCTGTTTCTGTGCTGCATGACTCTTTGTTTTAGGTTTCCTAAACGGAATGAGTTGCATTTGCCTGCGTTTGGCCCATACCCCTTCCAATCTTCTCTCCATGTACCTGCCCAAGTATCTTTTCCATGTTGTAATTGTACTTGTTTTTACCATTTCCTCTGACAGTCCATTCTGTATATGCACCATCCTCTGTGGAAAATGTTGCCCCTCAGCTCCCTCTTTAAATCCTTGCTCTCTCGCCTCACGTTTATGCCTCTAGCTTTGGACTCACCTACTCTTGGCAATTCACCTTACTTAGACCCTACATGGTTTCATAACCTTTATAAGGTCACCCCGTGGCCTCCTCTGCCCAGGAGAAATATTGACGACAATGTTACAAATATCTCCAACTCATGTACTCAATGCTCTGACCAATGAAAACAAGTGTGCCAATTGCTGTTTTCTCCACCCTGTCCCCCTGTGATTCCATTCCAAAACAGTGTAACTGCATCCCTTGGTCTCTCTCTGTTCGACAACACTGTCCACAGCCCGACCATTACCTGTGTTAGTCCTCCCTGGTTTGTCTTAACTAAATCCAACACCTGAATTAAATTCCATCTTTCATTCCTTGGCCCGCAAGCGCCCAGTTGATTAACATCCCCTTCGATAACTATATTCCCTGCCCACTCTTCCACTAATTTTGGTATCCGCAAACATACTAATCGTGACTCCTATATTTTTACCCAGATCCTCTGTATAAATGATGCACATCAGTGGCCCCAGCACCAATCCTTACAGCACATTGCTGGTCAGAGGCCTCCAGTCTGAACAACAACCCTCTACCTCCTCCTATCAAACCCATTGTGTTTCCAGTTGGCTCGCTCTCCCTGATCCCATATGATCTAACCTTACTAACCAGTGAAGCCTGCTTAACCCTGTCAAAGGCCTTGCTGAAGTCAGAAACAACATATGTTGCTCTGCTTCCATCTATTTTCTTGGTCACATCTTCAACAAACTCAGGCAAGTTTGTGAGACATGTTTTACTGTGCACAAAGCCACTTTAACTGTCTGTAATCAGTTCTTGTCTTTCCAAATGTATATAAATCCTACGTCTCAGAATGATCTCCAACAACTTACCCATCCTTGATTTCTGCCTCCTCAGTCTGCAGTTCCTTGGCTTCCCCTTGCAGTCTTTCTTAAATAAGGCCACAACATTATTTTCATAGTCAGACAGTCATACAGCACGGAAACTGACTGTTCGGTTTATGCCGACCATAATCTTACACTAACCTTGTCCCTCCTGCCTGTTCCTGGATCACATCCCTTCAAACTTTTCCTATTCCTGTACTAATTTGTAATTGTACACACATTCACCCCTTCCTTGGGAATTTCATTCCACGCACACAACGCACTCTGTAACAGTTTGCTCCTAATGTTTTCTGATATTAAATCTCTCCCTTCTAACCTTAAGAAATATAGCCCCTAGTTCTAAAATGACATGCTGTTGGGAAAAGACAAGTCACATTAACTCTATCTATACCCCTCATTGTTTTATAGACTTCTATACGGTCACCTCTCAACCTCCAGGCTCAAGTGAAAAATGTCCTAGCCTGTACAACCTTCCTTTATAACTGCAACCTTCTATACTCATCTCCATCCCGGTTAATGTGATCTTAACCCTCTCCAGCTTAATATCCTTCCTAAACTGGGCAGAGTATTCCAGAACAGGCCTTACCAATGTCCTGGAGAAAATGAGGACTGCAGATACTGGAGATCAGAGCTGAGAATGTGTTGCTGGAAAAACGCAGCAGGTCAGGCAGCATCCAAGGAACAGGCGAATCGACGTTTCGGGCATTCCTGAAGAAGGGCTTTTGCCTGAAATGTCGATTCTCCTGTTCCTTGGATGCTGCCTGATTTACCAATGTCCTGTACAATCTACACACGACTTCCCAAACTCCTAAACTCGAATGACTGAGCAATGAAGGCAAGTACCATTTATAACCATCCTATCTCTCCTTGTGGCAAACTTCAAAGAACTATGTCCCTGAACCCCAAGGCGTACAACACGACTGAAGACCCTACCATTAATTGTGAAAGCTCGACCCTTGTTTGTTGTAACCTAAATGCATTACCTCGCATTTACCCGAATTGAACTCCATCTGCAGTTTTTCAGCCATTCACGGATTTCATCAAGATCCCTTTGTAATCTCAGAAAACCTCCATCACTGCCCAGAATGCCACAAACATCACTGCTCAGGCCCCTACAATTTCTTCCCCAGCTTCCCACACTGTTCTGAGATACACTTGATCAGGGCCTGGGGATTTATCTACCTCTATGTTTTAAAACTTCCAACACCGTCTCTTCTATAATGTGGACTCATTTCAAGACGTGGAGTCATCGAGATGTACAGCACGGAAACAGGCCCTTTGGTCCAACTCCTCCAGGACGATTTTCATCCCATTTGTCAGAACTTTGCCAATATCCCTCTAAAATCCTGCTATTTATATACACATCCAGATGCCTGCTAAATATATTTCTGTCAGCCTCCACCATTTCTTCTGGCAGTTTATAGCATACATATACCAACCTCTGCAGGAAACAGCTGTCCCTTTGGTCCCTTCTAAATCTTTTCCTCTCACCTTAAAGCTATGTCTTGTAGGTTTGGACTCACCCCACCACCCCCCCATGACCGGAGGAAAGGCCTTATCTATTGACCCTATCCATGCTCATCATGATTTTACGAAACCTTTATAAGATAACTCCTCAACGTCCCATGTTAAAGTGAAAATAATCCCAGTCTATTCAGCATTTCTCTGTAGCGCAAACCCTCCAACCCTGGCAACAACCTTATTCATTTCTTCTGAACCTTTTCAAGTTCCACAACATCCTTCTGATGGCATTGAGACCAGAATTACACACAATATTCCAATAGTGTTCTGGCCAAACAATGTTTAGTTCCCTGAGCGCCCGAGGCCTTATCCACAGTGAGCTCCAAAGTGAAATATGTGTTTAGGATCTTGTAGTTTCACACATAGTTGGATTTGTTGATCTTTAAGGATACTGGTTTTGTCCCTAGCTCTTATTTTACTCTTGATACACTTGTAGAATATCTTTGGATTCTCCTTAACTTTATCTGCCAAAGTTATTTCATGTCCCCTTTCTGCATTCCTGATTTCCATCCAAAGAGTACTCCTACAGCCCCTATGCTCCTCAGGGATTCCCTTGATCCAGCTGGCTATACCTGACATGTGCCCCCTTTTCCTTGACCAGAGTCTCAGTCGACAGGCAGTGTTTCCGAAAGCTATCAGCATTGAGCTGCACACAAACAGGAACATGCTGGTGCTGAACGGTCCTTTTATCTCACATTTAAAATATTCCCAATTGTCAGAATTCCCTTTACCTGAAAATAGACTCTCTAATCAACTTTGAAAAAAGTTCATGTCTAATACTATCAAGATTTGTCTTGCCACATTTTATAACTTTAACTTTTGGACCAGACCTGTCTTTCAGCAAAGCTATTTTCAAACTAATAGAATTGCGGTCACTTTGCCAAAGTGCTCCCTCACGAGCACCTCAGTCCTATTCACTACCTTGTTTCCCAAGGGGATGTCAGGTTTCGCTCCTTTCTCCAGTTGGGCCATTTACATATTGACTGAGGCCTTGTCAAAGGCCTAACTGAACGCCATGATAACCACATCGTCTGCACTGCTCTCAAAATATTTTTTGATAACTTTTCAAAAAAACTCAATTGAATTCATCTGACAGGATTTTCCTTTCCAAAATCTGTCCTGAATCTATTCCTTCCTTTTCAATGTTGATACATCTTGTCCCTCAGAATTGATCCCAATTTTTACCCAATATCCCTGTGGCCAGCAAAGTATTAAAGAGATCCAAAAGGGCCCCAGCAATCTCCTCCCTTACCTCTCACTGCAGCCTGCGATACATTTCATTGGGCACTGGGGATTTCTCCCCCTTTATGCCTGTGAAAGTATTTAATACCTCCTTATTGATCTTAACATGTTCTTGAGTCTCACCATCCAGACTGAAATCCCCAGCTACAGTGTCTTTCTCCTGTGTGAATACAGATGGGAAGCATACATTGAAGACCTCAGCTACTTCCTCTGGCTGCATGCGCAGATTGTCCCTTTGGTTTCCAACAGACCGCACTCTTTAGCTGGGAATCTTCTTACTCTGACTCTCGTCATAAAATATCGTGTAGCTTTTCCTTACTAGTGTCTGCCAAGGAGGTTTCATGGCCATTGAGTGCCCCTCATTTTTAAGGACCCCCTTGCACTCTCTGTAGTTGTTGAAGTGCTTCACCTGGTTTTATTGCACTGTATTTTCTTCACCAAACTCACAATATCACTTGATCAGTATTCGCTGAACTTGGTGCCTTTGTCATTCACTGTTCATGGTACGTGCTGGCCCTGAATTCTCACTGTATCACTTGAAAATACTCCCTCTTTCCAATTGTAGGCTCGCCTGCAAATAGTTACTCTGAGTCTATATTTTTCAAATCCTGTCTAATGCTAATAATAATGATTAGTGATAGTGATAATGAAATGATAAGTAGCATTCCCCAAACTTCTGCATGATCCTTAGCTCTTTCCATCATGACTTCAAAACGCACAGAATTATGGTCATTATCCCCAAACACTACCTTATCCTTATCTCTGTCAAAATGTCCAGTACCTACAGCCCACTCTGTCTCTATAATACCCTCCAGCCCTTAGCAATTGCCCCATCTGTGTACCTTCCTCAAGCCTTTCCATCATATGATATCACTGCAAACTTCTCCAATCCCCACAGCACTCCTCCATCCTATCCTACAGCACCTCACTCCCATGAACCTTCTACCATCCCTATAAACCCCCTTATCTGTATAAACATCTCCAGCTCCCACAGCTATTCCTGCCCATCCTCCCTTTGTGTAAATTATGAAGCCACGTGACCGTTCCCCAGATCTGTAACCTCGGCCAATCTCTGCAATCTTATCTATCTCTGTGACCTCCTCCCATCACTACTAGCCTTCTTAACTCTGTAACATCCTGCAGTCACTAAAATCATCCATGAATGTGTACCATCCTATTGAGGACTGTGACCTCTTCCAGTCCCATCAACTCTCTCTACCTGTAACCTTGGCCAGTCTGAAGAGTCCTTACTAACTCTGCAACGCTCAGTATTGATAACTTCATCCAGTCTCGATAACGAAGAAGAGAGGAATGAGAAGGCTGCAAACCTCTGTTAACAAGACATGACATCGATACAGATCTGGAGGGGGAATACAATACGGGCCCACCCCACGCACAATCCCCACCCCTACTTTTAAGTTCTGTTGTA
>NW_025204856.1:0-2122 GCF_004010195.1 Chiloscyllium plagiosum | reverse complement strand
AATTTGATCCCTACTCCAATACTGATGATTCTTCCTATTTGTAAATTGCTCCAGCCTTGATAACATGCCGAATCTCAATAATCTCATCCTGCACTCAGTACAATCATCACTATTTCTGTAGTTTTTCACAATAACTACAGTCCACCCTGTCACTGTAAAATCCTTTTCAGACCCTTTCCCAGTCGCAACAACCCTCCACATCTCTGTTTGCTCCTCCGAGCACCTCTAACACTCTCACTTTGTGTGGCCAGTACTGTGTGTGAATAACCCTTGGCATGTGGATGGACAATATGGTATGTGAATAATCCTGTGGCCAGAGGGTCGTCAATACTGTGTGAGAATAATCCTGTGGTCTGCGGTTGGTCAATTCTGTGTGTAAATAATCCTGTGGCCTGAGGATAGTCAATCTATGTGAGAATAATCCTGTAGCCTGAGGATGATCAATACAGTGTGTGAATAATCCTGTAGCCGCATGCTGGTCAATAAAGTGTGTGCATAAACGTGTGGGCTCAGAATGTTGAATATTGTGTGCGAATACCCCTGTGGCTTGAGATTGGTCAACACAGTTTGTGAATGATCCTCTGGCCTGTGAATGGTCAATACTGTGTGTGCACAACCCTTGGCCTGAGAATGGTCAATACTGTGTATGAATAATCCTTGGCCAGAGGATGGTCAAAACTTTGTGTAATTAATCCTGTTGCCTGAGGTTGTTCAGTACTGTGTGTGAATAATCCTGTGCACTGTGAATACTCAACACAGAGTGCGAATAATCCTGTGGCCTGAGGGCAGTCAATACTGTGTGTAAATAACCCTATGGCCTTTGAATTGTAAATACTGTGTGTGAATAACCATTGGCCTAAGGATGGTCAATACTGTGTGTGAATAATCCTTTGGACTGTGAATGGTCAATGCACAGTATGAATAATCCTGCAGCCTGAGGATGGTCAATACTGTGTGTGAATAATCCTGTGGCCTGTGAATTATCAATACTGTGTGTGACTAACTCTTTGCCTAAGGATGGGTAATACTGTGTGTGAACAATCCTGTGGGCTGTGGATGGTGAATGCAGTGTGATAATAATCCTGTAGCCTGTGGATGGACAATACTGTGGTCTGAGGTTTGTCAATACTGTGTGCGATTAATCCTGAGGCTGGTCAATAATGTGTGTGTATAATCCTGTGGCCTAAGGATGGTCAATTCTGTGTGTGTAAAATCCTGAGACCTGTAAATGGTTAATACAGCGTGTTGTGGCTGTGGGCTGGTCAATACTGTGGGGAATAATCCTGTTGGCTGAGAATGTTGAATACTGTGTGTGAATACTCCTGTGGCCTGAGATTGGTCAGTACAGTGAATGAATGATCCTGTGGTATGAGGATGGTCAATTCTATGTGTGAACAATCCTCTGCAGTGTGAATGGTCAATACAGTGTTTAAAAAAATCTCTTGGCCTGAGGATGATCAATACTGTGTGTGAGTAATCCTTTGGATGGAGGATGGTAAATACCGTGTATGAATAATCCTGTGGCCTGTAACTTTTCAAGACACTGTGTTCATTAATCCTGTGGCCTGTGAATCGTAAATACCATGTGTGAAAACCCCTTGGCCTGAGGATGATCAATACTATGTGTGAACAATCCTGTGGTCTGAGGATGGTCAGAACTGTATATAATTAATCCTGTTGCCTGAGGTTGTTCAATACTGGGTGTGAATTATCCTGTGCCCTGTGAATGGTCAATGGTGTGTGCGCATCTTGCTGTGAACTGTGATTGGTGAATGCAGTGTGTGAATAATCCTGTCGTTTTAGGATGGTAAATACTGTGTATGAGCAATCCTGTGGGCGGAGGATGGTCAATACTGTGTGGGAATAATCCTTTGGACTGTGTATGGTCAATGCAGTGTGTGAATAATCCTGTGCACTGTGAATGCTCAATACCGTGTGTATGCTCAATATCGTGTGTGAATAATCCTGTGGACTGAGGCCAGTCAATACTGTGTGTCACTAATCCTGTGGCCTGTGAATCATAAATACTGTGTGAATAAGTCTTTGCATATGGACGGGCAATACTGTGTGTTGAATAATAATGTGGACTGTGGATGGTCAATACTGTGTGTTAATAATCCAG
>NW_025204855.1:4165-9937 GCF_004010195.1 Chiloscyllium plagiosum | reverse complement strand
TCCATCAGCCATTCCCTGGACCACTCTTCCAAAGTGTCTAGATCCTTCTGCAGTCTCCCCAATTCCTCAGTACTACCTGCCTGTCCACCTAACTTTGTATCATCGGCAAACTTCGCTAGAATGCCCCCAGTCCCTTCATCCAGATTATTAATATATAATGTGAATGTATAATATATAATATATATATATAATATATCCTGTGGCAGCCAGTTCTGAGAGAGTGTATTTGTTTCACCCTGATGTCGAGGGGTGGAGGAGGATGGGGAAGAGGAAATGTTGGTCAGGATGGGGAACTGGGAAAGTGAGTTGACTGAAAAGCTTCCTGTAATGAGATACGTTTTGGGAACAGTGGCCACCCGAGTCAGTGCCAGGAACGAACACGAGGGTGACCCAACTCGGGTTTAAATGGGTCTGTAAGATTCTGAATAATCTCACTGAGCCTCATGAATTGGCCAAGGATGGGTTTGGAGTCAGTGGATCGGGATTGACGTTTATGGTAGGAACGAAAGACAATGACTTTGGTCTTTCCAATTTGAAATGATAAGAACATTTCTACGGTGAAATATGATTTACAGATCTCATGGGGAGACTTTGACACTTAGCAGGAATGCCAGCAACAGCAGCAAAGAGGACAGAGCAACTGGCAGGAAAAGTGATGTAATTGAAGTTAATTATAAGAGTTAATTAAGAGTTAGAGACTTAACAGAAACACCAACAATAACAAGGATGGGATAGTAAATGTGTTGAATAACCAGGAGTATAGAACGGATCCGGGTTGTTAATGACATCAAGTGGTAATTTGCAGAAATATAATCAATTGTTGCTGAGAAACTCCTGCCCATTGTTGTAAAATTCCGATCTTCTGTGTTCAGATTCCAACCCATGGTTGTAAAATTCCAATCTATTGTTCTCAGATTCGAATCTCTCTTCTCCCGAGCTCCCAGTCTCTGGAGCTGCCAGTCCCTGTTAGTGCTGGGGGTGATGCTGGAGGTGATGCTGTCACTGATACCATAGCTTCGTACATTGTAAGGAATTTGTAATTAAGAGAAGAGGGAAACGCTCCTGGGACACAATTAAATTACATGGAGTTTGACATCAAATACAGTCATTGAACAAACACGTTCATTTAACACTTTCAATCTAGTACACTATTCCCACAATGGAGTAGGATTTATAGCAAACTCGGACTGTATGGGCAGAAGTCACTGAGAGAAGGAGAGATAGAGGCATTGACCATAATCTTTCAATTCTCTGGAGATATTGAAGCGGTTCCAAAGAAATGGGTGGTTATAAATAATACACTCCTGTTCAAAAATGTCTAGAGAGGTAATTGCTGTTCCCAAAGTCAGTCAGTTGGGGTACTCTGCCTCCCCTAGTTTAAAGTAAGGACAGCTTCAGCAATATGTTGTCTGACAGCAGAGAGACATGTTGAAAAGCTGTGGTTCAGGCTGAAGAGAGACACATTGATTGTTGATTGACTGATTATCACGTTTACCTGAATACAGTGAAAAAGCTTCACTTACGAGCAGTACAGGTAGATCCCAGTAAGCAGGGATGTACAGATCACAGGATGAACAGAAACGTGGCAGAGGCGTACAGGTTACATCCCACAGGGCGTGCACGAGGCACGATTAACATTTACAAGGTCAGCGTTATTTGAAGTTGGAGATTCCATTCATCAGTCTAATAACGGCAGGGAAGAAGCTGTTCCTGAAGCTGCTGGTGGGTGTGTTCATCCTTCTGTATCTTCTGCCTGATGGGCGAGGTTGTAGGAGATCATTACTGGGGTGGGAGGGGTCTTCAAAGATGTTGGCAGCCATTCCCTGACAAAAAGCCATGTAAATGGAGTCCATGGATGGAAGGTTGGTTTCCGTGATGGTCTGGGCTGTGCACACAACCCCCTGTAGTTCCTTACCGTGCTGGGCAGAGCAGTTGTTACACCGGGACAGGATGCTCTCTGTGTTGCGTCCGTCGAGTTTGGTGAGGGACAGACCAAATTCCCTGAGCTGTTTGAGGAACAAGATGCGTTG
This sequence comes from Chiloscyllium plagiosum, assembly GCF_004010195.1. Classification (NCBI taxonomy): domain Eukaryota; kingdom Metazoa; phylum Chordata; class Chondrichthyes; order Orectolobiformes; family Hemiscylliidae; genus Chiloscyllium; species Chiloscyllium plagiosum. Next base: position 7,907 of record NW_025204855.1, on the reverse strand, counting down.
CTGTGTCTTATGAATCATCGTATACACTTGGGAAGTCCAGGGCAGATTGGCGGTTATTGTCACTCCCAGAAACTTGACACTCTCCACCCTCTCAGCCTCAGCTCCATTGATGTAGAAGGAGGCATTTTCTCCTCCTTTCTTTCTGACGTCAATGATCAGTTCTTCAGTTTCGCTGATGCTGAGAGAGAGGGTGTTCTCACTGCACCATGGCAACAAGCCCTCTATCTCCTTCCTGGTGTTTGGTATCCATCCTCCCACAATGGGGTCTGCTGCAAACATGGAGATGGTGTTTGTACGGACTTTAGCCACACAGCCGTGGGTGTACAGGGAGTACAGTAGGGGCTGAGAACACATCCTTGGGGGGCTCCAGTGTTGAGGGTATTCCTGGAGAAAGTGATGCTGTCTAACTTCACTGATTGTGGTCTGTGGGTCAGGAAGCTGAGGACCCAGCTGCAGAGGGTGGAGCCGAGACTCAGAGTCTCAGAGTTTTGGGATCAGTCTGGAGGGGATAATGGTGTTGGAGGTGGAGATGTAGTCAATGAGCAGGAGTCTGATGTAGATGCCCTTGTTATACAGATGTTCCAGTGATGAGGGCAGGGTTGGGAAATTCTAAGGACCCGTTACATCAGGAGGCAAATTTCAGGTGATCGAGGCAGGCTGGGAGACCAGGGCTGAGGTGGGCCATAACCAGTCTCTCGAAACATTATCAAGGTCAGAGCCACTGGGCAGTTATCATTCGGGCACATTGCACCGGCTTTCTTAGGTACTGGGATGGTGGTGGTCTTCTTGAAGCAGGTGGGGATATTTATTTGTCGGACGGAGAGGGTGAAGATAGCAGCTGGTCCACACAGGATCTGAGTGGACAGGCAGAGACTCCGTCTGGGCCTGTCTCTTTCCTTGGATTGACACCGAGGAAGGCTAATCTGGCATTGGCAGCAATGACAGAGGGAACAGGAGCCCAGGAGCTTTTGGGGCAGGTGACACTGCGCTGCTGGCATAGAAAGCGTTAAGTGCATCAGGGAGGGATGTGTCTTTGTCTGCTATCTTATGCGGCTTCCTTTTGTATCCTGTTATGTTGTATAGGCCTTCCCACAGGCAGTGGGTGTCTGGGTTGTTGGTTTGGACCTCTAACTTGGTCCGGTACTGCCTCTTGGCATCTCAGATGGCTTTGCAGAGGTCACATCTGGATTTTCTGTATGGGTCTGGGTCTGCTTGCCTGGTGTCCACTGGGAACTGGATTTCCGAGTACATTCAAGGTGCCCATTTAGGGAACTCTTGGAATGACTTGGGCACATGGTCCTTCATGGATTTCATCATGAAGTCTGTGACGTTGGTGGTGTAATCATCCAAGATTACTGCTGAGCACTTGAATACATTGATTCCAACCAGTCCCAGAGATGCTCATCCACTGCCTCGGACCAGTATTGTATTTCTTTCTGTGAAGGATTCTCCTGCTTTAGCTTCTGCTTGTATAGTGGGAGGAGGGACACAGCGCTGTGATCTGATTTTCCGAAGTGCGCCTCGTGGGGGTGGAGCGGTCGGTGTGTTTGATGGTTGTGTAATACAGACCCACGACGTTGGGTCTTCTAGTGGGGCAGGAGATGTGTTGGTGGGACTTGGACATCACCCTCTTGAAGTTGGATCGGTTGAAGTCACCAGCCATAATGAGTAAGGCCTCAAGGAAGTTTGTCTCAGAATGTTTATGACGGTGTAAATTTCATCCAGGTCCTTTCAGGGTCACTACATCTGAGCACCAGGAGGTGTTGATCAGGAAGCATCCCCATCGCCCTCACCCTCCCCAAGGATGACGTGTGGTTGATGTGTTGTATAGAGGACCCGTCAGCTTCCCAGGAGCAGTCAGGGATAATAGGGGTGAGCCAAGTCTCCGTGAGACTGAGCACACAACCGCCTTTCAATTCCCTCTGTAGGTAAGTCTGGATCTGAGTTCAGCCATTTTGCTTTCGATAGACTGGGCGTTTGCAAGGAGTATGCTGGAAAGGGGGGTCTTGAAACCGTGTTGTTTCAACATCACCATTAGGCCAGCAGGTGTTCATTGTTTCCTTGCAGTTTTCTGGACAGTTCCAGGAGTTGGAGAGCAAGTCTGCTGCTCCTGAGGGTAAGTGAGTCAGGCCTGGTCAGGCACGGCCTCCTTGAGTTGGAGTAGCCGAGGGATTGGGGACTGAATAAGGCTGGTTGTCCTCCTCGGGATCAAATCACTGACAGGGCCAATTCCATTCTGGGTCGAGGTCAAATCGCTCCGGGGTCAGGGTTCAGATCATGGCTCCAGGTGTCAACGTCAGCTGTAACACAGAAACCACCTGATGAAGGAGCAGTGCTCCAAAAGCTAGTGTGCTTCCATTTAAACCTGTTGGACTATGACCTGGTATTGTGTGACTTTTAACTTTGTACACCCCAGTCCAACACCGGCATCTCCAAACCTTGTTATCCAGATGTTCCAGGGATGAGGGCAGGGTTGGGAAATGCTGAGGACCGGTACTTCAGGAGGCAAATTTCAGGTGATCGAGGCAGGCTGGGAGACCAGGGCTGAGGTGGGCCATAACCAGTCTCTCGAAGCATTATCAAGGTCAGAGCCGCTGGGCGGTTATCATTCGGGCACATTGCACCGGCTTTCTTAGGTACTGGGATGGTGGTGGTCTTCTTGAAGCAGGTGGGGACATTTATTTGTTGGACGGAGAGGGTGAAGATAGCAGCTGGTCCACACAGGATCTGAGTGGACAGGCAGAGACTCCGTCTGGGCCTGTCTCTTTCCTTGGATTGACTCTGAGGAAGGCTAATCTGGCATTGGCAGCAATGACAGAGGGAACAGGTGCCCAGGAGCTATTGGGGCAGGTGACACTGCGCTGCTGGCATAGAAAGCGTTAAGTGCATCAGGGAGGGATGTGTCTTTGTCTGCTATCTTATGCAGCTTCCTTTTGTATCCTGTTATGTTGTCTAGGCCTTCCCACAGGCAGTGGGTGTCTGGGTTGTTGGTTTGGACCTCTAACATGGTCCGGTACTGCCTCTTGGCATCTCAGATGGCTTTGCGGAGGTCATGTCTGGATTTTCTGTATGGGTCTGGGTCGTCTGACCTGAGTTCTGCTTGCCTGGGGACTGGTTTCCGAGTTCATTCAAGGTGCCCATTTAGGGAACTCTCGGAATGACTTGGGCACATGGTCCTTCATGGATTTCATCATGAAGTCCGTGACGTTGGTGGTGTAATCATCCAAGATTTCTGCTGAGCACTTGAATACATTGATTCCAACCAGTCCCAGAGATGCTCTTCCACTGCCTCGGACCAGTATTGTATTTCTTTCTGTGAAGGATCCTCCTGCTTCAGCTTCTGCTTGTATAGTGGGAGGAGGGACACAGCGCTGTGATCTGATTTTCCGAAGTGTGCCGCGTGGGGGTGGAGCGGTCGGTGTGTTTGATGGTTGTGTAATACTGACCCAGGACGTTGGGTCTTCTAGTGGGGCAGGAGATGTGTTGGTGGGACTTGGACAGCACCCTCTTGAAGTTGGATCGGTTGAAGTCACCAGCCATAATGAGTAAGGCCTCAAGGAAGTTTGTCTCAGAATGTTTATGACGGTGTAAATTTCATCCAGGTCCTTTCAGGGTCACTACATCCGAGCACCAGGAGGTGTTGATCAGGAAGCATCCCCATCGCCCTCACCCTCCCCAAGGATGACGTGTGGTTGATGTGTTGTATAGAGGACCCGTCAGCTTCCCAGGAGCAGTCAGGGAT
>NW_025204855.1:0-3259 GCF_004010195.1 Chiloscyllium plagiosum | reverse complement strand
CCCTGGAGGCAGGAGCTCACTGTTTGCTTCTCCAGGTCTTTATCCATCTCCACCATCAGCACCATTTCACTGCATGCTCCATCAACACTGTCCTCTCCCACACTTTGTCGGTGTGTGTGGGCATCACCAAACCCCAGCCTCACCACATCATTCTGGCTGCTTTCAGATTAACTCACCCTTCACTGTGGAGCTCAGAGACATTGAGGTCGTACCTGCTTCTGCCAGGTTGGTTCACAGTCAGGGGCATGGGCACATTTCATGCAGCAACATAGGATGCACCATCTGGCTCTGAGCTAACTTTCTAAAGGCTCATTCACTTTGTGATTACTTGTGGGCTGTCAGGTTTATCTCAGTGTTTAGTGCAGAGTGACAGGCATTCACCATGTCACTAGTCAGAGTATCTCACAGTGCAGAGGATGAATCTGTATTGAGGACAGCATGGAGGTGTGTAGAGGAAATTATTTATTCATTGGTGGTATGTGGGCATCGCTGACTGGTCCAGTATTTCTTGCCCGCCCCTAGTTGCCCCTTGAGAAGGTGGTGGTGAATTACCTTCTTGAACTGCTGCAGTCCACCTGCTGTGGGTTGACCTACAATGCCATGAGGGAGGGAATTCCAGGATTTTGACCCCAGTGATGGTGAAGGAATGACAATGTATTTCAAAGTCAGGATGGTGAGAGGCTTGGTGGGGAAATTGAAGCTGCTAGTGTTCCGATATATTATCTCCCCTTGTCTTTCTCAATGGAAGTGTTTCTGGGTTTGGAAGGTGTTGTCTGAGGATCTTTGGTGATTTTCTACATTGCATTTTGTAGATACGACACACTGTTACTACTGTGCAACAGAGATGGAGGAAATGGATGCTTGTGCTTATAGTGCCAATCAAGAGGTCTGCTTTGTCCTGGATGGTGTCAAGCTTCTTGAGTATTGTTGGCGCTGCACCCATCCGGGTGAGTGGGGAGTATTCCATCACATTCCTGACTTGTGCCTTGGAGATAGTGGATATGCTTTGGGTAGTCAGGAGGTGGTTTACTCACCGTGGTATACCTAGCCTCTGACCTACTCTTGTAGTCACTGTGTTTATGTAGTGAGCTCAGTCGACCTTCTGGTCAATGCTAAAACCCTAGATGTTGACAGCTCTGCTGTTGACAGACTCAGCTCTGTCTATCACTCGCTATTTATTCTGATTGGCATGCAAGTAGTTCAGTTTGGTGGCTTCACCAGGTTGACACCTCATCTTCAGCTATGCCTGGTGTTGCTCCTGGCAAGTTCCCCTGCACTCTCCATTGAACCAGGGTTGATTCCCTGGCTTGATGGCCATGTCTGAGTTGGGGATATGCTGAGGTCACAGAGTGTGATGCTTTTAATGGCCCACATCACATCATGGATGTCAAGTCTTGAGTTGCTAGATCTGTTTGAAGTCTGTATCATTTAGCACGGTGCCACACAACACTTTAGAGGTTATTCTCAATGTAAAAGTGGGACTTTGTCTCCTTAAGGACTGTTTGGTGATTGCTCTTCCTGATACTGTGATGGACAGAGACATCTACACCCAACAGATTGGTAAGTGTTATGCACCAGGCTAGACACTCTCAATACATTTCAGAAAGTAACCCAGAATCTAACTTTATATATAGGAGGTGAATTGCGGATATTCCAGGAGAGATGCAATTGATCAAACCACGTAGTTTTAAACAAAACAGAGTTTGTTTACAAGATTACCAAATGACACACAAACAAAAGGGGACAGAATACCAAATAACTTACTTATTTGAAAACCCAACAAGTTGTCCCAACTTAATGAGGCTGTTCCAGATGCTTGCCATAATCCCGCTCAGCACACAAGGTAAACTCAAACACAGGGTCTTCCAGGAGAGATGTCAGAGAGAGAGGAGGATCAGCATGGGCCTGCTCCTTTGGGTCCAGCAGCTTGAAACCTTCCTGACTGCTTTCAGTGAATAACCAGACTGCCAAAACACCAAACCAAACTAATCTGGCATTAGAGTGAACCAGATGGGCTTTGCCATGGTTGTCAGTATGTTCTTCATTGCAGATTTTGTTTAATAGAATTCAAATTCCATCATCTGCTGTGGCAGGATTCAAGCCTGAGTCCCAGATCATTGGCTGACATTTTGGAGAGATAGTCTCATGATAAAACCAGGAGGCCATCACCTCCATACCTCCACTACATGGAGGTCTCTCGGAGACTGTATGGGAGGTCTGTGGAGGACAGCATGGAGCAGTATAGGGGACTGTATGGATGTGTATAGGAGACTGTATGGAGGGGTATAGGATACTGTATGGAGGGGTATAAAGACTCTACAGAGGTTTATAGGAGACTGTGTGGCAGTCTGCAGAGGACTTCGTTGAGGTCTAAAGAGGACTGCATGGAGATGTAGAGAGGACATCATGGATTTCAAAACAACGACTCTTCTTCCTCTGGAGGCTAAGGAAATTCAGCACATTTGTAAGGACTCTCACCAACTTTTATAACAGCACCATAGAAAGCATTCTATCAGGGTGCATCACAGCTTGGTACGATAGCAGTTCTATCCAGGATCATAAGAAACTACAGAAAGTTATGAACACAGCCCAGACCATGACACAAGCCAACCTTCCATCTAGCAACTCCATCTATAGTTCTTGATGCTGCAGAAAGACAGCAAATACCATCAAAGACCCCTCCCACCTGATCAGAATCTGTTCCAACCTCTTCCAACAGGCAGAAGATTGAGAAGCTTCGAAACACACAGCCACAGCTTCTTCCCTGCTGTTCTTAAACTGCTGAATGGACGTCTCTAATTTTGAATCTAATGCTGATGTTGCATTTGTGCAGCTCCTGTGTAGCTGTAACCCTGTATGCATCACTCTGTCGAAATACATAATGATCTGTCTGCCTGTTATGCTTCATAGAAAATAGATCATAGAACATCGAACATTTCAGCACAGCACAGACCCTTCGGCCCTTGATGTTGCAATGACCTGTGAAACCAATGTGAAGCCCATCTAACCAACATGATCCACATGTTTAGCTAACAACCAGTTCAATGCCCTTAAAGTTGGCGAGTTTGCTACAGTTGCAGGCAGGGCATTCCATTCCCTGACTACTCTCTGAGTAAAGAACCTACCTGTGACATCTATCCTGTATCTATCACCAATCAATTTAAAGCTATGTCCCCTCGTGTTAACCGTCACCATCCGAGAAAAAAAAGACCCTCACTGTCCAACTTGTCTAACCCTCTGATCATCTTGTATGGCTCTA
>NW_025204854.1:9601-9937 GCF_004010195.1 Chiloscyllium plagiosum | reverse complement strand
GTGCTTATTGATTGAATCTGTGGAGGAGTGCCACGCCTCTAGGGATTCCCTAGCTGTTCTCTGTTTGACTTGTCCTATAATAGTAGTGTTGTCCCAGTCAAATTCATGTTGCTTGTCATCTGTGTGTGTGGCTACTAAGGATAGCTGGTCGTGTCGTTTCGTTGCTAGTTGGTGTTCATGATATGGATCGTTAGCTGTCTTCCTGTTTGTCCTATGTAGTGTTTTGTGCAGTCCTTGCATGGGATTTTGTACACTCCGTTGGTTTCGCTCATGCTGGGTATCAGGTCCTTCGTTCTGGTGAGTTGTCTGAGAGTGGCTGTTGGTTTGTGTGCTGTT
>NW_025204854.1:6608-9335 GCF_004010195.1 Chiloscyllium plagiosum | reverse complement strand
GAAGCGGCAGATTCAAACCACTACAAATGCCGGAGGAAAGATCACAGAAGTGCTTCACAGGAGGCTCCTAAGCACTGAGGATGTCGCCTAGACAGGGGACGAAACGTCTGCAACACAAATTCCCAGCTCGGCAAACAGAACCACAACAACGAGCACCCGAGCTACAAATCTTCTCACAAACTTTGAATTATACTGCCTGTTGTGTGATGGGAATTACACTGTCCGGTGTGGGATGGGAATTAACCTGCTCAGTATGGTATGGGAGTTATACTGTGCAGTGTAGGATGGGAGTTATACTGTCCAGTATGGGATGGGAGTTACACTGCCCGGTGTGGGAAGTGGGTTATAGTACCCGGTGTGGGATGGGTGGTTTACTGTCCAGTGTGGAATGGGAGTTATATGGCCCAGTGTGGGATGGGAGGTCTACAGTCCAGTGTGGGATGGGAGTTATACTGTCCGGTGTGGGATGGGAGTTATATTGCCCAACGTGGGATGGGAGTTATACTGCCCACTGCGGGATGGGAGTTATACTGTCTGGTGTGGGATGGGAGTTATACAGGCCAGTGTGGGATGGGAGTTATACTGTCCGGTGTGGGATGGGAGTTATACTGTCCGGTGTGGAATGGGAGTTAAACTGCCCAATGCGGGATGGGAGGTATACTGTCCGGTGTGGGATGGGAGATCTACAGTCCAGTGTGGAATGGGAGTTATACGGCCCGGTGTGGGATGGGAGTTAAACTGCCCAATGCGGGATGGGAGTTATACTGTCTGGTGTGGGATGGGAGTTATACTGCCCATTATGGGATGGGGGTTATACTGCCCATTATGGGATGGGTGTTATACTGCCCGGTGTGGGCTGGGAGCTACACGGCCCAGTGGGGGATGGGAGCTATATGGCCCAGTGGGGGATGGGAGTTATACTGTCCAGTGTGGGATGGGGATTATATGGCTCGGTGTGGGATGGGGATTATACGGCTCGGTGTGGGATGGGCATTATACGGCTCCGTGTGGGATGGGGATTATACGGCCCGGTGTGGGATGGGAGTTATACTGTCCAGTGTGGAATGGGGGTTATACTGCCCTGTGTGGGATGGGAGTTATACTGTCCAGTGTGGAATAGGGGATATACTGCCCAGTGTGGGATGGGAGTTATACTGTCCAGTATGGGATGGGAGTTATACTGCCCGGTGTGGGATGGGCGTTATACTGCCTGTGGGATGGGCGTTATATAGCCCAGGGTGGGATGGGGGTTAACCAGCTCAGTGTGGGAAAGGGGTTACACGGCCCAGAGGGGGATGGGAGTTATACTATCTGGTGTGGGATGGGATTTATACTGCCCAGTATGGGATGGGAATTATACTGCCCAGTGTGGGATGGGAGTTATACTGTCCAGTGTGGGATAGGAATAATACTGCCCCGTGTGGGATGGGAGTTATACTGTTCTGTGTGGGATGGGAGATACACTGCCCAGTGTGGAATGGGAGTTATACTGTTCTGTGTGGGATGGAGTTTATAATGTCCAGTGAGGGATGGGAGTTATACTGTCCAGCGTGGGATGGGAGTTATACTGTCCACTGTGGGATGGGAGTTATACTGCCCGGTGTGGGATGGGAGTTATACTATCCGGTGTGCGATGGGAGTTATACCGCCCAGTGTGGGATGCGAGTTATACTGCCCGGTGAGCGATGGGAGTTACACTGCCTGGGTGTGGGATGGGAGTTATACTATCCGGTGTGCGATGGGAGTTATATTGCCTGGTGTGGGATGGGAGTTATACTGCCCAGTGTGGGATGGGAGTTATACTGCCCGGTGTGCGATGGGAGTTATACTGCCCGGTATGCGATGGGTGTTACACAGTCCAGTGTGGAATGGGAGTTATACTGTCCGGTGTGGGATGGGAGTTATACTGCCCGATGTGGGATGGGGGTTATACTGCCCGGTGTGGGATGGGGGTTATACTGCCTGGTGTGGGATGGGAGTTATACTGTCCAGTGTGGGATGGGAATTATACTGCCCGGTGTGGGATGGGAGTTATACTGCCCGGTGTGGGATGGGAGTTATACTGCCCGGTGTGGGATGGGGGTTATACTGCCCGGTGTGGGATGGGAATTATACTGCCCGGTGTGGGATGGGAGTTATACTGCCCGGTGTGGGATGGGGGTTATACTGCCCGGTGTGGGATGGGAGTTATACTGTCCGGTGTGCGATGGGGGTGATACTGCCCGGTGTGGGATGGGAGTTATACTGCCTGGTGTGGGATGGGAGTTATACCATCCGGTGTGGGATGGGAGTTATACTGCCCGGTGTGGGATGGGAGTTATACTGTCCAGTGTGGGATGGGTGTTATATTGCTCAGTGTGGGATTGGAGTTATACTGCCCGGTGTGGGATGGGGGATATACTGCCCAGTGTGGGATGGGTGTTATATTGCTCAGTGTGGGATTGGAGTTATACTGCCCGGTGTGGGATGGGGGATATACTGCCCAGTGTGGGATGGGTGTTATATTGCTCAGTGTGGGATTGGAGTTATACTGCCCGGTGTGGGATGGGGGATATACTGCCCAGTGTGGGATGGGTGTTATATTGCTCAGTGTGGGATGGGAGTTATATTGCCCGGTGTGGGATGGGAGTTATACTGCCCGGTGTGGGATGGGGGATATACTGCCCAGTGTGGGATGGGTGTTATATTGCTCAGTGTGGGATGGGAGTTATATTGCCCGGTGTGGGA
>NW_025204854.1:0-3270 GCF_004010195.1 Chiloscyllium plagiosum | reverse complement strand
GAAAGTGAGGTCTGCAGATGCTGGAGATCAGAGCTGAAAATGTGTTGCTGGAAAAGCGCAGCAGGTCAGGCAGCATCCAGGGAACAGGAGAATCGACGTTTCGGGTATAAGAAGGGCTTATGCCCTTCTTATGGAAGAAGGGCTTATGCCCAAACTTCAATTCTCCTGTTCCCTGGATGCTGCCTGACCTGCTGCGCTTTTCCAGCAACACATTTTCAGCATGGATGTTATACTGTTTGGTGTGGGATGGGAGTTATAATGTCCAGTATGGATCGGGGGGATGTTATAATACCCGACGTTGGAAGTGGGTTATACTACCCGGTGTGGGATGGATTTATAATGTCCAATTTGGGATGGGAGTAATACTGTTCAATGTGGGATGGGAGTCATACTGTCCTGTGTGGGATGGGGCTTATAATGCACAGTATGGGATGGGTGTTATACTGCCCGGTGTGGGATGGGGGTTATACTGTCCGGTATGGAATGGGAGTTATACTGCCAAGTGTGGGATGGGGGTTATACCGTCCTGAGTGGGATGGGAGTTACACTAAAAGGTGGGGGATGGGAGCTTTACTGCCCGGTGTGGGATGGGAGTTATACTGTCCACTGTGGAATGGGGGTCATACTGCCCAAGGTGGGATGGGAGTTTTATTGCATAGAATGGGATGAAAGTTGTACTGCCCGGTTTGGGATGGGAGTTATGCTGCCCGGTATGGGATGGGAGTTATACTGCCCGGTGTGGGATGGGAGTTATACTGCCTGGTGTGGGATGGGAGTTAAACTGTCCGGTGTGGGATGGGAGTTATACTGCCCGGTGTGGGATGGGAGTTATACTGCCCAGTGTGGGATGAGGGTTATACTGACCAGTGTGCGATGGGAGGTATACTGCCCGGTGTGGGATGGGAGTTATACTGCCCAGTGTGCAATGGGAGGTATACTGTCCGGTGTGGGATGGGAGTTATACTGTCCGGTGTGGGATGGGAGTTATACTGCCCGGTGTGGGATGGGAGTTATACTGCCCGGTGTGGGATGGGAGTTATACTGCCCGGTGTGGGATGGGAGTTATACTGCCCGGTGTGGGATGGGAGTTATACTGCCCGGTGTGGGATGGGAGTTATACTGCCCGGTGTGGGATGGGAGTTATACTGCCCGGTGTGGGATGGGAGTTATACTGCCCGGTGTGGGATGGGAGTTATACTGCCCGGTGTGGGATGGGAGTTATACTGCCCGGTGTGGGATGGGAGTTATACTGCCCGGTGTGGGATGGGAGTTATACTGCCCGGTGTGGGATGGGAGTTATACTGCCCGGTGTGGGATGGGAGTTATACTGCCCGGTGTGGGATGGGAGTTATACTGCCCGGTGTGGGATGGGAGTTATACTGCCCGGTGTGGGATGGGAGTTATACTGCCCGGTGTGGGATGGGAGTTATACTGCCCGGTGTGGGATGGGAGTTATACTGCCCGGTGTGGGATGGGAGTTATACTGCCCGGTGTGGGATGGGAGTTATACTGCCCGGTGTGGGATGGGAGTTATACTGCCCGGTGTGGGATGGGAGTTATACTGCCCGGTGTGGGATGGGAGTTATACTGCCCGGTGTGGGATGGGAGTTATACTGCCCGGTGTGGGATGGGAGTTATACTGCCCGGTGTGGGATGGGAGTTATACTGCCCGGTGTGGGATGGGAGTTATACTGCCCGGTGTGGGATGGGAGTTATACTGCCCGGTGTGGGATGGGAGTTATACTGCCCGGTGTGGGATGGGAGTTATACTGCCCGGTGTGGGATGGGAGTTATACTGCCCGGTGTGGGATGGGAGTTATACTGCCCGGTGTGGGATGGGAGTTATACTGCCCGGTGTGGGATGGGAGTTATACTGCCCGGTGTGGGATGGGAGTTATACTGCCCGGTGTGGGATGGGAGTTATACTGCCCGGTGTGGGATGGGAGTTATACTGCCCGGTGTGGGATGGGAGTTATACTGCCCGGTGTGGGATGGGAGTTATACTGCCCGGTGTGGGATGGGAGTTATACTGCCCGGTGTGGGATGGGAGTTATACTGCCCGGTGTGGGATGGGAGTTATACTGCCCGGTGTGGGATGGGAGTTATACTGCCCGGTGTGGGATGGGAGTTATACTGCCCGGTGTGGGATGGGAGTTATACTGCCCGGTGTGGGATGGGAGTTATACTGCCCGGTGTGGGATGGGAGTTATACTGCCCGGTGTGGGATGGGAGTTATACTGCCCGGTGTGGGATGGGAGTTATACTGCCCGGTGTGGGATGGGAGTTATACTGCCCGGTGTGGGATGGGAGTTATACTGCCCGGTGTGGGATGGGAGTTATACTGCCCGGTGTGGGATGGGAGTTATACTGCCCGGTGTGGGATGGGAGTTATACTGCCCGGTGTGGGATGGGAGTTATACTGCCCGGTGTGGGATGGGAGTTATACTGCCCGGTGTGGGATGGGAGTTATACTGCCCGGTGTGGGATGGGAGTTATACTGCCCGGTGTGGGATGGGAGTTATACTGCCCGGTGTGGGATGGGAGTTATACTGTCCGGTGTGGGATGGGGGTTATATTGTTTGGTGTGGGATGGGAGTTATACTACCCGGTGTGGGATGGGAATTATACTGCCTGGTGTGGGATGGGGGTTATACTGTCCAGTGTGGGATGGGAGTTATACTGCCCGGTGTGGGATGGTAGTTATACTGCCCGGTGTGGGATGGGAGCTACACTGCCCGGTGTGGGATGGGAGTTATACTGCCTGGTGTGGGATGGGAGTGATACTGTCCAGTGTGGGATGGGAGCTATACTGCCCGGTGTGGGATGGGAGTTATACTGCCCGGTGTGGGATGGGAGTTATACTGCCCGGTGTGGGATGGGAGTTATACTGTCCGGTGTGGGATGCGAGTTATATTGTTTGGTGTGGGATGGGAGTTATACTACCCGGTGTGGGATGGGAATTATACTACCCGGTGTGGGATGGGGGTTATTATTGTCCAGAGTGGGATGGGAGTTACATTGACCAGTGTGGAATGGGTGTTGAACTGCCCAGTGTGGGTTTGGAGTTATACTGCCCAGTATGGGATAGGAGTTATACTGCCCAGTATGGGATAGGAGATATACTGCCCAGTATGGGATAGGAGTTAATACTATCCAGTGTGGGATGGGAATTATACTGCCCAATGGGTATTGTACTGTCCAGTGTGGGATGGGGTTTTGCTGCCCGATGTTGGATGGGAGTTATACTGTCTGATGTGGAATGGGACTTCT
>NW_025204853.1:8451-9936 GCF_004010195.1 Chiloscyllium plagiosum | reverse complement strand
GCAGGAGGCTGGAGGGGCACAGCAAACCAGGCTGGAACAGTACAACCGGTCAGGCAGTATCCAAGGAGCAGGACAGTCGACATTTTGGGCATAAGCCCTTCATTGGATCCTATCGAGATGTGGAGGAGCCAATTTTGAACTGGGATGTACAAATCCAAAAATCACACATCTCCAGGTTATAGTCCAACAGGTTGTTCTGGAAGCACAGGCTTTCACAATAGGATTTGATCATGTTCGGGAATCACGGTATCAATGTTATCGGTCAAATATAAGGAGCCAATTTCTGAAGAATTTTCTAACCGTTGTATTTGAGTGATTAGGAGACGTTGACAAACCTACAAAGGGCAACTGACTTGCAATTGAGAAGAAATCTCGCAAAGCGCATCGAAGTAATGACTCATTTCGGCTTGACACGTGGTCAGGAAGTTCGAGTGTAGTTTAAAATAAACTAGATCTGCTTTTCGATTCAATTTACACTTCTCAACTCCCTGCATCGGAGACCACCACGGCATTCTCATGGACAACCCAACAGAGCAGTCACTGTTTGAGAGTACATCGGTGAGGAAGTTTTCTCAAATTTCATTTGTTTGGACAATTGCTTTTGCCTTAACAGGATGGTAATGAGTTGGATTGATTTATTAATATTTCTCAGGGTCCTCACTAAGTTGGCATTGAACGCATCTGTGAGTTAAAATGATTTCACCGGCGGCTACGAATATTTTAAAAATTGATTGGATGACATTCTAAGAAAGGAGCTCAGGAATCGTCCCAATCCTTGCATTTGTGCAATAGATGGAGCAGTGTTGTTTGTAAGGGAATTGTTACCCTAAAGTTATTCCTGCACACATTATGACTCATACTTTGTAGAGTTTGTGGTGTGGTCTAGTATCTGTTTGAGGAGACCCAGTTCTTGAGCACGGGGGGATTCAAATAATTGTCGAAATTGTTCAGAGCTCAGGAGGAGACCCCCTTCAGCGTGCTGTACCGGTGCAGGATCTGACATTTGTTCCAATGTGTCCCTCATTCCTGTAACTATTTCCCTGATTTTGCACCTGTCCTCCCCACTAACTTCATTCTTTGGAAGGTTTTTGAGCAAGTACACCCTTTCAGGGCAGTACGTCCCAGAGCACAACTTCATAGCATCCCTACTGTGTGGAAACAGGCCATTCGGCCCGACACGTCCACACCAACCCCTTGGGGGCGTAACCCACCCAGACTCATTCCCCTTCCCCCTTTGCTCTACAGTTACCTCTGACTAATGCACCTAAGCTGGACACTATGGGACAATTTAGCATGGCCAATCCACCCTAACCTGCACATCCCTGGGCACTATGGGACAATTTCCCATAGCCAATCCACCCGAACCTGCACATCCCTGGGCACTATGGGACAATTTAGCATGGCCAATCCACCCTAACCTGCACATCCCTGGGCACTATGGGACAATTTAGCATGGCCAATCCACCCTAACCTGCACATCCCTGG
>NW_025204853.1:6142-7183 GCF_004010195.1 Chiloscyllium plagiosum | reverse complement strand
TGTGTGTGTGCGTGTGTGTGCGTGAGTGTGTGAGTGTGTGTGTGCGTGTGTGTGTCTGTGTGCGTGCATGTGAGTGTGTGTGTGAGAGAGTGAAGATGATGGGACAATACTGAGTCATGCTCATCCTTTGGACTTCTATACTTAGCTGCACAGATGTTCTGGACTGAACTGTGTGTTCTGTACAGTGTGAAGAAATACCCTCTCCCTGTGTTAAATTTGGGTTGTTTGAAAGGCGGGGGAAGGGAGGGGGCATTGGGAACGGTGAATCCACAGTACAGATGCATCCTCCCAGCTGTCAGTTAGATATTCTCCAAATCCTGCGCCTGAGCCCTCAGCGTTTCCTGCCGTGCTCAGGCAGAGAGAATGCACCTTCATGTTTGTGATGAGGAATTGGTGAGGGAGTGGTCAAACAGGAGGGAGGACCAAACTTGTTGCTGACGCTGCACATCAGGAGGGTGCAGGCTCACCCTGACCTGTTCTCAGGACAGCAGGAAGTCAGTGGTGGGGTTTTCTCTCTTTTGATGAAAGGACCATCAGGGAGAACAGCTGCGGGTGAGAGTGGAGATCCGGGAGAGAGATTAGCAGAAACAGCAAGGGCGAGAGAAAAGGAGGAGGTGAGAGGACATTAAAACAACAGGAGATGTGGCGAGAGAAGGTGTGATTGATAATTATCACCCACACTGACTTTCTGATGACTCGGTATTGAGTCCCGAAGGCTGTGCGTCACTGGGCAAGATGGCTTTTGTCAGATGCTATATTTTGATAAAACAAACCCGGGAAGGACTTGGACAGTTCAGGGTGGTGCCCCAGGGAGTGTTTTTGAAGAGAGAGAGACCGAGGGTTGCATGTCCACGGAATCACAGTTAGACAGTCGGGTCATGAAGGGGTCTTCATGCTGGCCTTCAACGTTCAGACCTTTCAGTAACGGAGTTGGGGATGGCATGTTGAGGTCGGACAGGACATTGGAGAGGCCTCTGAGAGTCACACTTCACCTCTTCAAAGGTGTAGAGTCTGGAGGGGGGTTACAGAGATAGGGAGGGG
>NW_025204853.1:3885-5087 GCF_004010195.1 Chiloscyllium plagiosum | reverse complement strand
TTGTCCCATAGTGCCCAGGGATGTGCAGGTTAGGGTGAATTGGCCATGCTAAATTGTCCCATAGTGCCCAGGGATGTGCAGGTTAGAGTGGATTGGCCATGGGAAATTGTCCCATAGTGTCCAGGGATGTTTAAGTTAGGTGCATTAGTCAGGGTTTAATATAGAATTAGGGAATGGTTCTGGGTGAGTTCCTCTTCGGAGGGTCAGCGTGGGGTGTATGGGCTGTTTCCATACTGTCGGGAATCTAATCTGATCGATGTTCCTCATGAAGATAAACTGGGTCGTCCGATACTGGGGCTGCCTGGTTACCTGTGGAATCTTGCTGTGCGCTCTTTCGAGCGCGCTGTTAGCACCTCACTGCCCCGGACCATGCGTATTTCCCCCTCTGGAGCCCTCCTTTCCAGTTGTGGTGACAGGAAGGATACAGCAAGCTGGAGAGGGTGCAGACGAGATTTGCCAGGAGCAGCTGGTTTAAGTTATAAGCTGCGAAAGGCTGAGACTATTTTCCCTGGAACCTCAGAGGCTGAGGTGTGAACAGCAACCCAGCGTTCGCAAACGACAGAGTCGTGGGCAGGTGCTACAGAAATGTAAATGCAATGGGACTGCTTTGTAAATTTCTAAGAACTGAATCTCAGTTCCTAGTAGGTTCATTTGCAAAGCGAAGTACTCTGTACTCTGCTGATACATTTACGGTCCACTGTCTCAGGTTCTTGGCATGAAATCGTCAACAGCTTAAACGTTCCATGACTGCGCACATTGAGTGGCATTTCAGATTCTGTTTCTCAGGTGAACTTTGTCCGAGGGACGTTGGTGATAATTTCAGATGCTCAGCAAACATCGACATCTGCCCACACATTGCGACCTGACTCAGCACCTCAATTCCGATGACACGTTAACGCTTTCTGATCCAGTCAGACATGGCGGACAGAAATTGCTGTTGACCAAAATTTGTAACGTTCCAGAAGATATTGGGACCCACAGCCTACAGCGCGAGAGGAGAAAAGCAAGCCATGAGATGGAGCAGAGGCAGAGGGGTTTGGGGAGGGAGGTACTGAGCTCAGTAGCACCACCCCTTGCATGGGTGTAGAGGCTGGAGGGGGTTACAGAGATAGGGAGGGGGTGTAGAGGCTGGAGGGGGTTACAGAGATAGGGAGGGGGTGGAGGGGCTGGAGGGGGTTACAGAGATAGGGAGGGTGTGTAGG
>NW_025204853.1:1840-2818 GCF_004010195.1 Chiloscyllium plagiosum | reverse complement strand
CTGGAGTGGGTTACTGAGATAGGGAGGGGATGTAGGGGCTGGAGGGGGTTACAGAGATAGGGAGGGGATGTAGGGGCTGGAGTGGGTTACTGAGTTAGGGAGGGGGTATAGGTAACAGAAGATGGCTACCAGTCCTGTATTGCGATCTGTCAGAGTACATCACCGTTTAATGGATTTGGTGTCTCCCCTCCATGCTGCGTTTACATTGTGTTAACCCTCAGTGAAGACTGTGTGTGTGCAGGAATAGTGAGCTGCTAAATTACTGGCGCTCCCTGTGTGCTCGCACCGTGATGATGGTGATATGAGATCCCCATCTCTGCATCTAGACCTTTGACTGACTTTCATTAATATTGCTTCCATTCATCAGCACTGAGTCTGCCCTTCCTACTGTCCATTGTCTGTGCTGCAGATACCACTCCAGCCTCTTTCGTCAGCTGCTTGACCCTGAACACAGGCTTGGGCCACCTCAGTCAGGGCCGAAACACCTGTCTGCACCCCTCGCTGTTAATTCTAGCTCTCTCTGTCTGTCTGCTCTCTCTGGATCAGTGGTGCTGGAAGAGCACAGCAATTCAGGCAGCATCCGAGGACAGGCAAAATCGACGTTTCGGGCAAAAGCCCTTCATCAGGAATATCTGCTCTCTCTGTCTGCATCTGGAACCTGTCTTCACAGTCCCACTGCACTCTAACACCAGATTACCTGCTCCTGTGTGAGATGTCCCAATGAATTTCCCCAACTTTCTTCTGAAAGTGAGCGATTGCCCACATGGAACTGAGCTCCTGGCCAACTCCTCTAAATTAAGAAAGATAACGTCCTCCCTGAAATTTATACCCAACAGAATATGATTTGCGATTCAATGAAGGAATGAAGCACTGACCCTCCGACAGTGTGGTGTTCCCTCAGCACTGACCCTCCGACAGTGCGACACTCCCTCAGCACTGACCCTCCGACAGTGCGGCGCTCCCTCAGCACTGACCCTC
>NW_025204853.1:0-1003 GCF_004010195.1 Chiloscyllium plagiosum | reverse complement strand
TGCAGCACTCCCTCAGCACTGACCCTCCGACAGTGCGGCAGTCCCCAGGGATTGAAGTGTGATAGTTACTCAAGATTTTGTCATCATGTGTCTGGGGACAGATTGCCTGTTTCGGTATTTCCTGCCTGTGTTTGTTGTCTTAAAAGTACTCAGGTTTTATCCAGCATTTGTTTGAGTACAGTTCATGAGGAGAGAGACAGGGAGAATCGCTCCCATTGGAGCAGAGGGATGTTAATGGGAAGGTTGGGTGAATGCGTTTGGAATCTTCCTGGGGACATTTATTGAGTCGATGAGGGTGACACTGTTCCCAGGGCCTGGACGCTCCATCACCAGAGGGACACAGATTGGAGGGAATCGGGAAAAGTACTCGAGGAGGTGAGGGGTGTTGGAGAATTTGTTTCTGACTGTGGAAATGGAGGTTATCCTGGAAAAGGGAGAGAAGTGAATGATGTGGGAAGTGTTGGGGGGAGTGAGAGAACTGCTTGGAGAAATCTTCCACAGAGCTCTTGCACAAACCCCCAGCCTTCTCTGCGTTTCCTCCAGACTGTGTAATCCAATTGCACTGTCGGTTGTTGCTCAGGGTTCAGACTGAAATCAGAGCAGATGACATTTTGCTAAATCTCTGGGTGCCAGTGACAGAGGCATCACTGAACAGTAAACGTGTGTGTGAGATAGAGTGTGTGCGTGCAAGAGAGAGTGTGTGTGTGTGACAGTGTGTGTGTGTGTGTGTAAGTGTCTGTGTCTCTGTGTGTGTGTATCTCTGTGCATATGTGTGTGTGTCTGTGTGTGTGTGTCTGTGTGTGTGTGTCTGTGTCTCTCTGTGCGTGCGTGTGTGAGTGTCTGTGTGCGTGCGTGTGTGAGTGCCTCTGTGTGTGTGTGAGTGTGTTGTTGAAATCCAAAGCCAGCTAATTTTCCATGACAATATCTCATCACTCTTCAGAAACCCCCCCCACTGAAATACAGAAGTGGATTTTACTCAATAACTGATGCCTCCTCAGTTTCA
>NW_025204852.1:6544-9934 GCF_004010195.1 Chiloscyllium plagiosum | reverse complement strand
GAGTACCGAGTTGGTGAGAATGTACCTGGAGCAGTGTGTACAGGGTTATTGAGACTGTACCTGGAGTATTGTGTACAGGGTTGGTGAGAGGGTATCTCGAGTATTGTGTTCAGGGTTGGTGAGAATGTACCTGGACCAGTGTGTACAGGGTTGGTGAGACTGTACCTTAAGTATTGTGTATAGGATTGGTGCTTCTGTACCTGGACCATTATGTACAGAGTTGGTGAGACTGTATTTATGCTATTGTGTACAGGGTTGCCGAGAGTGTACCTCTAGTATTGTGTACAGGGTTGCCGAGACTGTACCTGGACTATTGTATACAGAGTTGTTGAGACTGTACCAGGAGTATTGTGTACGTTGTTGGTGAGACTGTACCTGGTGAATTGCGTCCAGGGTTGGTGAGATTGCATCTGGAGAATTGTGTACAGTGTTGGTGAGGCTGTACCTGGAGTATGGTGTATAGCGTTGGTGAGGCTGTACCTGGACTATTGTGTACAGGGCTGGTGAGACTGTACCTGGACTTTTGTGTACAGGGTTGGTGAGATTGCATGCGGAGTATTGTGTACAGGGTTGGTGAGAATGTAACTAGAGTATTATGTACAGGGTTGGAGAAGCTCTACCTGGACTCTTGTGAACAGGGTTGGTGAGGCTGTACCTTGAGTATTGTGTACAGTGTTGATGAGACTGTACCTGGAGTAATGTGTACAGAGTTGGTGAGACTGTACCTGAAGCATTGTGAACATGGTTGGTGAGACTGTACCTGATCTGTTGTGTTCAGGGTTTCTGAGACTGTACCTGGAATATTGTGTACTGGGTTGTTCAGACAGTACCTGGATTATTGTGTACTGGGTTTTAAGACTCTATCTGGAGTATTGTGTACAGGGTTGGTGAGGCTGTACCTGGAGTATAGTGTACAGGGTTGGTGAGGCTGTACATGGAGTATTGTGTACAGGGTTGGTGAGACTGTACCTGATATATTCTGTACAGGGTTGCTGAAACGGTACCTGGGCAATTGTGAACAAGGTTGGTGAGGTTGTACTTGGACTATTGCGCCCAGGATTTCTGAGACTGTACCTGGAGTATTCTGTACAGGCTTGGTGAGTCTCTAACTGGACTATTGTGTACAGTCTTGCTGAGACTGTAACTGGAGTATTGTGTACTGGGTTGTTAAGACTGTACCTGGAGTATTGTGTACTGGGTTGCTGAGACTTTACTTGGGCAAATGTGTACAGGGTTGGTGAGACTGTACCTGGGGTTCTGTGTTCAGGGTTGGTGACGCTGTATCTGAACCAATATGTTCAGGGTTGATGAGACTGTACCTGGAGTATTGTGTACTGGGTTGTTAAGACTGTACCTGAACTATTGTGTACAGGGCTGGTGAGACTCTATCTGGACTATTGTGTACAGGCATGTTTAGACTATACCTGGAGTATTTTGTACATGCTTGGTGAGACTCTAACTGGACTATTGTGTACAGTCTTGCTGAGACTGTAACTGGAGTATTGTGTACTGGGTTGTTAAGACTGTACCTGGAGTATTGTGTACAGTGTTGGTGAGACTGTACCTGGAGTTCTGTGTTCAGGGTTGGTGAGGTTTTACCTGGAGTATTGTGTAAAGGGTTGGTGAGACTGTAAATGGACCATTGTGTACAGGGTTGGTGAGACTCTACCTGGACTATTGCGTCCAGGATTTCTGAGACTGTACCTGCAGTATTCTGTACAGGCTTGGTGAGACTCAAATTGGACTATTGTGTGCAGCCTTGCTGAGATTGTGCGTGGAGTATTGTGTACTGGGTTTTTAAGACTGTACCTGGAGTATTGTGTACTGGGTTGTTAAGACTGTACCTGGAGTATTGTGTACAGGGTTGGTGAGACTGTACCTGGATAATTGTGTACAGGGTTGGGGAGTCTGTACATGGAATACAGTCTACAGGGTTGCTGTGACGTTACTTGGGCAAATGTCTACAGGGTTGGTGAGATTGTACCTGGAGTATTGTGCACACTGTTGGTGAGTTGGTATCTAGAGTATTGTGTACAGGATTGGTGAGGCTGTACCTCGACAATTATTTACAGGGTATGTGAGACTGTACCTGGATTATTGTGTACAGGGTTGGTGAGACTGTACCTGGAGTTTTGTTTTCAGGGTTGAAAAATTGTACCTGGAGTATTGTGTTCAGCGTTGGTGAGGTTTTACCTGGAGCATTGTGTAAAGAGTTGGTGAGAATGTACCTGGACCAGTGTGAACAGGATTGGTGAGACTCTACCTGGAGTATTGCGTACAGGGTTGGTGAGAGTGTCCCTGGTGTATTGTGTACAGGGATGGTGAGACTGTACCTGCAATATTGTGTTCAGGGTTGGTGACGCTGTACCTGGACCATTATGTTCAGGGTTGGTGAGACTGTACCTGGATAATTGTGTACAGGGTTGGGGAGTCTGTACATGGAGTACAGTCTACAGGGTTGCTGTGACGTTACTTGGGCAAATGTCTACAGGGTTGGTGAGATTGTACCTGGAGTATTGTGCACACTGTTGGTGAGTTTGTATCTGGAGTATTGTGTACAGGGTTGGTGAGAATGTACTTGGACCAGTGTGAACAGGGTTGGTGAGACTGTAGCTGGACTATTTGGTACAGGGTTGGAGAAGCTCTACCTGGACTCTTGTTTACAGGGTTGGTGTGGCTGTACCTGGAGTATTGTGTACAGTGTTGATGAGACTGTGCCTGGAGCATTGTGAACATGGTTGGTGAGACTGTACCTGATCTGTTGTGTTCAGGGTTTCTGAGACTGTACCTGGAGAATTGTGTACAGGGTTGGGTAGACTGTACCTGGACTATTGTGTCCAGGGTTTCTGAGACTGTACCGGGAGTATTGTGTTCGGGTTGGTGAGACTGTACCTGGACCATTGTGTGCAGGATTGGTGAGACTGTACCTGGAGTATTGTTTTCAGGTTTGAAAAATTGTACCTGGAGTATTGTGTTCAGGGTTGGTGAATTTTACCTGGAGTATTGTGTAAAGAGTTGGTGAGAATGTACCTGGACCAGTGTGAACAGGGTTGGAGAGACTCTACCTGGAGTATTCTCTACAGGGTTGATGAGAGTGTACCTGGGGTATTGTGTACAGGGTTGGTGAGACTGTACCTGCAGTATTGTGTTCAGGGTTGGTGACGCTGTATCTGAACCAATATGTTCAGGGTTGGTGAGACTGTACCAGAGTGTACCTGGGGTATTGTGTACAGGGTTGGTGAGACTGTACCTGCAGTATTGTGTTCAGGGTTGGTGACGCTGTATCTGAACCAATATGTTCAGGGTTGGTGAGACTGTACCTGGGGTATTGTGTACTGGGTTGCTGAGACTTTACTTGGGCAAATGTGTACAGGGTTGGTGAGACTGTAC
>NW_025204852.1:0-3778 GCF_004010195.1 Chiloscyllium plagiosum | reverse complement strand
GGAGTATTGTGTACAGGGTTGGTGAGAATGTACTTGGACCAGTGTGAACCGGGTTGGTGAGACTGTAGCTGGAGTATTGTGTACAGGGTTGGAGTGACTGTACCTGGAGAATTGTGGAAAGGGTTGATGAGACTGTACCTGTAGTATTGTGCACAGGGTTAGTGAGAATGTACCTGGAGTATTGTGTACAACGTTCGTGAGACTGTACCTGCACCACTGTGTACATCTTTGGTTAGACTGTACCTGGACCATTATGTTCAGGGTTGGTGAGACTGACCCGGGACATATGTGTACAGGGATGATGAGACTGAATCTGGACCATTGTGTACAGGGTTGGTGAGTCACTTCCTGGAGTATTGTGATCAGGGTTGTTGAGACTGTACCTGAATATTGTGTACATGGTTGGTGCGACTGTACCTGCAGTATTGTGTACAGTGTTGGTGAGAATGTGCCTGGAGTACTGAGTACAGGGTTGATGAGTCTGTACCTGGATGATTGTTCACAGTTTTGGTGAGACTGTACCTGGACCATTGTGTACAGGATTGGTGAAGCTGTACCTGGAGTATTGTGGACAGGGTTGGTGAGACTGCAGCTGAACATTGTGTACATGCTTGGTGCGACTGTACCTGCAGTATTGTATACAGGATTGGTGAGGCTGTACTGGAGTATTGTGAAGAGGTTTAGTGAGGCTGTACCTGCAATATTGTGTACAGGGTTGGTGAGACTGTACCTGCAATATTGTGTACAGGGTTGGTGAGACTGTGCCTGGAGTGTTTTGTGTATTCGGTTGGTGAGACTGTACCTGGACTATTGTGTACAGGGTTGGTGAGTCTGTACCAGGAGTATTGTGTACAGGGTTAGAGAGGCTGTACCTGAACTGTTGTGTACAGGGTTGGTGAGACTGTAACTGCAGTATTGTGAACAGGGTTGGTGAGACTGTACCTGGACTATTGTGTCCAGGGTTTCTGAGGCCCTACCTGGAGTATTGTGTACAGGGTTGGTGAGACTGTACCTGGGCCTTTGTGTACAGGGATGGTGAGACTGAAACTGGACTATTGTGTAGAGGGATGTTGAGACACTTCCTGGAGTATTGTGTACTGGGTTGATGAGTCTGTACCTGGAGTATTGTGTACAGGATTGGTGAGTCTGTACCGGGACCATTGTGTACAGTGTTGGTGAGACTGTAAAGAGACCATTTTGTACAGGGTTGGCGAGACTGTACCTGGACAATTGTGTACATATTTGATGAGACTGTACCTGGACAATTTTGTACAGGGTTGGTGATACCGTACCTGATCTCTTGTTTACAGGATTGATGAGACTGTTCCTGGACTATTGTGCACAGGTTTGGAGGGACCTTATCTGGACTATTGTGTACAGGCTTGCTGAGACTGTACCTGGATTATTCTGTACAGGCTTGGTTAGACTGTACCTGAAGTATTGTGAACTGGGTTGGTGAGACTGTACCTGGAGTATTGTGGACAGGGTTGTTGAGACTGCAGCTGAACATTGTGTACATGCTTGGTGCGACTGTATCTGGGCAATTGTGTGCAGGGTTGGTGAGACTGTACCTCGGCTATTGTGTACTGGCGTGGTGAGACTCTACCTGGACTATTGAGTACAGGCATGTTGAGACTGTACCTGGAGTATTGTGTACAGGCTTGTTGATATTGCACCGGGACTATTGTGTACAGGGTTGGTGAGACTGTACCTGGACTATTGTGTACAGGCTTGGTGAGATTCAACCTGGACTATTGTGTGCAGGGTTGGTGAGACTGCACCTGGAGTATTGTTTTCAGGGTTGATGAGATTGTACCTGGAATATTGCGTTCAGGTTTGGTGAGATTGTACCTGGAGTATTGTGTACAGCGTTGGTGAGAATGTACCTGGACCAGTGTGTACAGGGTTGTTGAGACTATACCTAGAGTATTGTGCACAAGGTTGGTGAGACTGTGCCTGTACCATTGTGCAGGGTTGTTGAGACTGTACCTGGACTATCGTGTACACTTGTGGCGAGTCTGTACCTGGAGTATTGTGTACAGGGTTGGTGAAACAATACCTGGAATATTGTGCACATGTTTCGTGAGACTGTACCTGGACTATTGTGAACAGTGTTGGTGAGACAGTACCTGCACCACTGTGTACAGCGTTGGTGAGACTGTACCTGGACCATTATGTTCATGGTTGGTGAGACTCTCCCAGAACCATTGTGTACAGGGTTGGTGAGGCTTTACCTGAAGTTTTGTGTACAGGGTTGGTTAGAAGGTACCTGGACCAATATGTACAGCGTTGTTGAGACTATACCTAGAGTATTGTGCACAGGGTTGGTTAGAAAGTACCTGGAGTATTGTGTAGAGGGTTGTTGAGACTGTACCTGCAGTATTGTGTACAGGGTTGGTGCGACTGTACCTGCAGTATTTTGTACAGGGTTGGTGAGACTGTGCTGGTGTGTTGTGTGTCAGGTTGGTAAGACTGTACATGCATTATTTTGTACAGGGTTGGTGAGACTGTACCTGGAGTATTGTGTATAGGGTTGATGAGACTGTACATGGAGTATTGTGTACAGGATTGGTGAGTCTGTACCTGGACCATTGTTCACAATGTTGGTGAGCATGTAAAGGGACCATTGTCTACAGGAGAGGTGAAGCTGTACCAGGGGTATTGTGTACAGGGTTGGTGAGACGGTACCTGGACCAATGTGTACAGATTGGTGCGACTGTACCTGGACCATTGTGTACAGGGTTAGTGAGACACTTCCTGGAGTTTTGCGTACAGGGTTGGTGAGACTGTACCTGGGCTATTGAGTACAGGCATGGTGAGACTTTACATGGAATATTGTGTACAGGCTTGATGAGACTGTACCGGGACTATTGTGTACAAGGTTGGTGAAACTGTGCCTGGACTATTGTGTACAGGCTTGGTGAGACTGTACCTGGACTATTGTGTACAGGCTTGGTGAGACTGTACCTGGAGTATTGTGTACAGGGTTGGTGAGACTGTAGCTGGACCATTGTATACATGGGTGGTGAGACAATACATAGACCGTTGTATACATGGCTGGTGAGACTGTACCTGGAGTATTGCGTACGTTGTTGGTGAGGCTGTACCTGGATTATTGTGTTCAGGGTTGGTGAGACTGTATCTGGACTATTTTGTCCAGGGTTTCTGAGACGCTAACTGGAGTATTGTGTACAGGGTTGGTGAGTCTGGGCCTGGAGTATTGTGTACAGGGTTGGAGAGGCTGTACCTGAACTGATGTGTACAGGGTTAGTGAGACTGTAACTGCAGTATTGTGAACAGGGTTGGTGAGACTGTATCTGGACTATTGTGTCCAGGGTTTCTGAGACGCTACCTGGAGTATTGTGTACAGGGTTGGTGAGACTGTACCTGGGCCATTGTGAACCGGGATGATGAGACTGAAACTGGACCATTGTGTATAGGGTTGTTGAGACACTTTCTGGAGTATTGTGTACTGGGTTGATGAGTCTGTACCTGGGGTATTGTGTACAGTGTTGGTGAGTCTGTACCTGGACCATTGTGTACAGTGTTGGTGAGACTGTAAAGGGACCATTTTGTACAGGGTTGGCGAGACTGTACTTGGACTATTGTGTACATACTTTGTGAGACTGTACCTGGACTATTGTGTACAGGCTTGGAGAGACTTTACCTGGAGTATTATGAACTGGGTTGGTGAGACTGTACCTGGGCTATTGTGTACAGGGTTGGTGATACTGTACCTGGAGTTTTGTGTTCAGGGTTCGTGAGATTGTACCTGGAG
>NW_025204851.1:8986-9933 GCF_004010195.1 Chiloscyllium plagiosum | reverse complement strand
TATTAATGTGCATTTCACAAGTTTCCTCATTTCCCCTCCCCCAGCATTATCCGAGTATCAAGTCTCCAACTGGGCACCGTCCTCTTGACAACTCCATCGCCTTTCCCATCTATCCATTCTACGATATTTTCTAAACTATCAACTACGCCCTCAGATCAATCTTCATATCGAATTCGCAGCTACCTTGCCCCCAGCCACAGCTCTCCTCCCATTTATTTATCGACCACTCCCCCCCAAAAATAACGACACACAAGCCTCATTAATGGTGAAGGATTTATGCCAGAAATATCGATTCTCCAGCTCGTATAATTCTGCCTGGCTGGCTGCGTTTTCCGACCACTGGTCAGGAAACAGACTGATACTGCCCCATACTCGCAGAATCATGCCTGATGGGTAATATTGAATGAAGCTGCATCACCATCCCTGGCTATATCCTGTCCGGCGGGCAGACAGACCCACCAGTGGTGGAACAATCCTCGGGGATAAGGTCAGGAAAGGAGTTACCCTGCAATTCTCCATCATTGATTCCAGAACCCGGGAAATCTCATGGTAACAGGAAATTTCCTGATGGTCGGCATCTACTGGTTTCCTCACCACCCCTTGGTGATAACTCAATCCCTCAGAGGAAGCACTGAGGGTGACAAGGAAACAGAACGCACTCAGCGTGTGGGACTTCAATGTCCATTACAAAGCGTGTCTCCACAGATCCACCACTGACTGAGCAGGCAGAAGACTCTAATACACAGCAAACAGTCTGTGGGAAGTGATGGGGGAAACGACAAGAAGGAAGCATTCTCAACATACACCTTGGCACAGATGGATCTGTCTCTGACAACCTCTGTAGGAAAACCGAGCAGACAGTCCAGATGGAGAGAATGTCTTAGTCTCATTCTGAAGGTACTGCCCACTGTGTTATGTGGCACTACCTCCTGTGAACTAGGACATTC
>NW_025204851.1:0-8408 GCF_004010195.1 Chiloscyllium plagiosum | reverse complement strand
GACGGAGGTTCCAAACACAAGAAGGAGAACAGAAATAAAGCGCAGTGTCAGATCAACTCAAATATTTAGTTGTATCAAGTTCTCAATCCACCAAAGAGAGCCATTAACCAAGAGGGCCTATCTATCTGGTCAGGACACAGCACTGCATAGATCAAGCTGTGCTCGGTTCAACCCAGAAAATTGCCAAGTATGGAAAACTGTGTAGACGGCAACAGAGCATTGATCTATAAATCCGGAAGGGATGTCTGTCCAACATCGACAGCTATGCCGTGAATTAATCTAAAAAAAAACTCTCCAGCAAGGGGAGCTATGCTGACCACAGCAGTATGATTGCATCCAGACCACTCTGAGTGAAGCGCTGGAAGAGGTTGTGATGAAGGTAATATCGATTTATCTAACTTTCAATGTGTTTTGATGTACTTTTCCAAATTACAGTGAGAATGGATTATAAAGTCCTGAAATAAAGTCAATGGCAGCATACAGGATAGTAATGGTCATGTTCATCTCCATCTGTTCATATTTCTGGAACAGCATTGCAAGAAATCGGACAAAACTGCTCTGAGTCTCCAAGTTATATGTGGAAGATGGAAACAGCGTGAAATATGCTGCGTGAAACATGAAAGTAAACAGCGTAATGTATGAAGGATGGCGGCAGGGTAGGAACTCATCTGCTTCCACCCATTTTGTGTCCCTCATTTTTATTCTGCTTTCTGGTGTGTTTTTCATTCACAAACTTTTAATTCTTTAAAGTGACTCCAATGATAATGGTGAAGGTGAGTCCCAGAACAAAGGCTTGCTGAGGGAGTCAAGGCCTCGCGATTTAATGCAGAATGTGGCCTGGAGACTGGGTTTTGTGGCTTTTGGAGACTGGGCTGGTGCGTCCTGGTCACTGGCCCTGATGCGGTTTGGAAACTGTGCCTGATGTGTTCTGGACACGAGCCCCGGTGCAGTCAAGAATCTCGTTGCTGGCACACATTCGGGTGTAAGGGTCAGTAATTCGAATCCGTTCTTTTTATCTTAATATTCTTCTGCACCAAATACTGAAGAATGTGTACCGAGATTTCTTGAATGTGAGGTGGTGTCATAAGCGAAGACACTACTAAAATTTCACTGCTTTCGTTAGTGTGCACGTGACAATGTAGCGAATTTAATTAACAGCTGAGACATTCACTGTCTTTGGTGCCTTTTCCCAACAAAGCTGCTACTTCTGAAATGGCCTGCGGCGGCCAGCACAGGATGGTAATACATCACTTGAAAGACAAGAGGATTGACAGAGAGAGAGAAGGGACATTTTGATTCCCATTTCAATGGATTCACAAACATACACATGCGCACGTCCACAAACAGATGCACAGACACACACACACACATACACACACACACACACACACACACACACACAAACACACAACCATTAACACGAAATTATATGGAACTATTCCTATTCCGCCCCTCATTCTGGCATCACCTTTATTTCCTCTTGGAAATTAGGGAAGGGCAAGTGACTGTGCTGTTAGAGTGCGAGCACTTTTGGACCAGTGACCAGAATTCTATTAGTTTGAAAATAGTTCTGGAAAAGGATATGCCTGTTTCACATCGTTAATGTTGTAAATTGGGACATGGCTAATTCTGATGGTATTGGGCAAGAACATTCAAACGATGATTCGAGGGAAGCTGCTCTTAGATAAAAGTACATCTGGCAAGTCGAGTCTTTCAAAAGCGAGATAGTGAGAGCTCAGAGACAGCATGTTCCTGACAGCGTTAAAAGTTGGGAATAAGAGGTGACAGGGTACATTGATGGTCCAGTCATGGGAAAGCAATAAGATGTATATCAAGAATAGGCAGCTGGGATCATGAATCCATTTAGCTTACGGGGTGTAGTACAACATTTACCAGGGAAATCAGAAGGGCAAAATGTAAGCATGGGATAGCTGTAGCTGATAAATTTAAGAGAATTTGAGAGCGATTATGCAAGTAAATTCAAGGTTAACGAGAAACTAGCGATAGAATAGGGTCCCTTTTATGTAGTTACACAGGAGTTGAATTTGGTTTGTTAGTGTCATTGTCACACGTACTCACACGAGGACAGTGAAAAGTTTGCATGTCTGCACAGGTGACATAATCGTAAGTACAAAATTCCACACATCCGCCTCTCATGTACAGAACCTTGTTACAAAGCAGAAGATAAAGAAGAGAGTTAAAATGTAAAACATTGCAGCCCTTCCTATAAAAGAGGAAACAGCCACAGAAACACAGTTAACAGTTCAACAACACAGCCCATAAGTTCCTGGCAATGCCGGGCTCAGACTCCTCACAAGGAATCGCCCTCCCCCGCTGCCTTACAGCCTGTTACTGTTCCATGGGTGAGATTCCACATGAACATATCACGCCAGTATTTACAGTGAAGAAAGACATGGAAGCGAGGGAACTCGGGGAAATAAAAATAAGTGATTTTTGAAACATTACCACATTCCAGAAGAAGAAATGCTGAAGGTCTTAAAATGCATAATCGTAGATAAATACACGGGATCTGTTCACCTGTATCCCACGCCTTTGCAGAAAGCTGGGGAAGAAACTGAGGGGTCACTAGCTGAGATATTCATGTCATTCATCAGAGTTTTGAGGAAGGATCACAGAAACTTTAGCTCTGATTTTTTCTACACAGGTTCTTCCAGACCTGCTGAGCTTTCGCCGTACCTTCTGACTTTGCGTCTGATTAGCAGAATCTGCAATTCTTTCTAATTAATTTTGTACACTGACAGCCACGGGTGAGGTGCTGGAAGACTGGAAAACAATTAATGTTGTTACATCATATATACAAAAGTCTGCAAGGAAAAGCCATGGAACTACAGACTGGTGAGTCTGATGTCAGGTGTGGGTAAGTGTTTGTAGAAGATTCTCAGAGGTCTAATTTCCATGCATTTCGAAAGGCAAGGGCTGCCATGGTAGTAAGCATGTTTTTTTGTGTGGGAAAGCATGTCTCACAAACTAGATTTCATTGTTTGCAGAGGTTACCCAGAATACAGGGGAAGATAAACAGCATCAGTTATCTGCGTACACCTTAGTGAGGCCCATGGTGGACGGCATGGTGGCACAGTGGTTAGCACTGCTGCCTCACAGCGCCAGAGATCCGGGTTCAATTCCCGCCTCAGGCGACTGACTGTGTGGAGTTTGCACATTCTCCCCGTGTCTGCGTGGGTTTCCTCCGGGTGCTCCGGTTTCCTCCCACAGTCCAAAGATGTGCAGGGTCAGGTGAATTGGCCATGCTAAATTGCCCTTAGTGTTAGGTAAGGGGTAAATGTGGGGGTATGGGTGGGTTACGCTTCGGCGGGTCGGTGTGGACTTGTTGGGCCGAAGGGCCTGTTTCCACACTGTAATGTAATATAATCTAATCTAAAAGTCCGTATGGTAGGTGGATTAAGAAGGTTAAATCACAGGAAGGGCTAGCCAATCAGATTCAAAAATGGCTTGACAGTAAAACACCGAGGGCGCTGGGAGAGATTAGTTGTTCGAATTGGACGCCTGTGACCAGCGGTGTGCCACAGTGACCAGCGGTGTACCACAGGTTGCTGTTGTTCATTGTTTTCGTAATAGATTTGGATGATGTTATAGGAACCATGGATAGTTTGCAGATGATACAAAAAAATTGTGTGATAATGGACAGTGAAGAAGGTTATCTAAGAGAACAATGAGATCTTGATCTACTGGGTCAGTAGTCTGCGGTATGGTAGATGGAGCTTCATACAGATAAATGTGAGACATTGCATCTTGTGAGACAAAACAGGGCAGGATTTAGTCACTTAACGGCAGGGACCTGGGGAGTGTTATTGAAATGAGAGATACAGGGACTAGCTACTTAGTTCCTTGAAAGTGGAGACGCAGGTAGACAGGGTTGTGAAGAAGCCATTAGCAATGAGTAGAAGAATTGGGGCATCATGCTGTGGCTGTACAAGGGAATTCTAAGGCCACATTTGGATCACTGAATCAACGTCCTTTCGTACCGTCAGCAAACTGGGTTATATTACATTTGATTCAATTAACCGATTGCTGACTGTCTATTGTGAGCAGCTGGTGACCAAGCGATGGTGGTATTACCTGATATCTTCTGCCCTTGTCCTCCTGGATAGACTTGGTCATGGTTTTGCAAGCGGATGTCTGCGGATCTTTGATGAATCATTTCAGTGCAGCTTGGAGATAATACAAACTGATGCTGATGAGAGTTGATGTTGGAGAATGGTGGATGAACTGATAGTCAAACCGGCTGCTTTGCCCTGGATGGTGTGAAGCATCTTGAGTATTGCTTGGGCTGCACTCATCCACGCAAGTGAGCACTATTGCAACACAGGCCAGTCAAAGTTTAAATAATTCGTTTAATATCAACTGTGATCTACTGCTGACCTGTCTACCCTTATCAGTTTGATAAAAAAAAAATTGTTCCTTTAGTTCGAGACATCTCATGAACTTTGGTCCTGTTACCATTTTGTTTATATCATTGATATATTTACGATGCCTTCCGCTGTGAGGAATCATGCAAAGTCTGGTGTAAATTATCCGCCTGTTCTCTGCACTAAATTCCACGGTCACGACTTTCAAATGTTCTCAATATAATTTCTAAATTTGACTTCTGCCAAAAGTCGAACACTCATGTTGATTTTTTTCTTATATATGTACAGAAATCTCATGATGCTTTTGCAAATAATCATTGCCAATTTACTTCCGTAATATTTTCTATCTTTTTTCTCAGCTGGAGAGATTCATATATCGCAGAAACTAATTCTGATCCAACTTGTCCATCTGGCCATGTTTTCCAAACTTTACATTCTCTACAGTGTGGCACAGGCCCCTCGGCCCAGCAGGTCTACACCGCCCCTCCGAAGAGAAACGCACACAAAACGATTCCCCTACCCTATATTTTCCCCTGATTAACACTGTGGGCAATTTAGCATTGTCAATTCACCTGAACTACACATCCTTGGAGGAAACCGGAGCACCCACAGGGAGAATGTGCAAACTCCACACAGATAGGCGGGAATTGAACCCAGTACCGTGGTGCTGTGAGGCATAGTGTTTAGCATAAAGCCACCTTGCCTCCCACTTAATTAATCCCATCTGTTTGCACTTGGCCCAAATGCCTCTAATCGTTACAATTCATAGGATTGTCCAAATGTTTTTAAAATGTTGTTGCTGCACTTGCATCTATCACTCTTTCTCTGGCAAATCATTCCATACCGACATGAGCCTTTGCGTGAACAAGTTGTCCCTTTGTCCCTTTGTAATCTTTCCCCTCGCAACTTAAGCCTCTATCCTCTATGTTTGAACACGCCTACAGTGTGGAAAACACCTTGGCTATTTACCCTATCCATGTCTCTCATGATTTTATAAACTTCGAGCATGTCACCCCTCGACCTCCGACATTCCGTGTGATAATAACTTCATGAAAAAGCATTTAAAATTAAGCACTGCAAATTTGAAACTCTATTTAAAATGACAGGTAAACAGCACTCCGCCGAACACTTCATACTGTTATTTGTTTTTCTTCATATTGCAATGCTAAGGCAGCATGAAACGTTTAATACTGCCAATATGAAGCCAAGCACCTGAGTTCTTTTTCTAAGGAGCTGACGACCTCTCCAGTGAAAAAGCTTTTCTGCCAGATCTATATAAGAAAGGGAATTCTTCTATTACACGGTCAGCCTGCACTTGTCTTAAGCAAAGTGAGATGAAGGCTGAATATACTTTTTGAAACTTGCATGAAAGTATGAATTCTGTACAAAGCATGAAAGATGTATCCAATAAGGTTTACTCCAAGAAGTAAACTTTCAAGAATGAAATGTGAGTGGAAGATGTCAAACAGCATGAATGGAGAGGCTGAACCACACTGAGACCAGAGGCAGAATGGCAGCACAAAACTCAGATTGATGCATGTGCATGGTCGACAGACTTAATTAAGCAGCTCAAGGTGAACTGCGTGACAGTCATGTCAAGGAAAACTCTGTAATTTGAGAAGGAGAACAAGTAATCAGAGGTATTGTTATTTGCATTGAGTAAAGCTTACTACAATGACACGAGGGAGAGTTAGCCAGAGTCAGTTGGAAGTCAGCAGGAAACAAGGTCTAGCAGCAATCACAGGGCCTTCTGGGGATAATTCAGGAAGCACAGCTGGAATTCCTGCCTATCACGTGCTTCTGATCCCAAAAATAAACCCCCTAAATCGGTCCTGACAGTAATGCTCACCAATTTGTGAATGAATATTCTCCATGAAAGACTTTGTCACACATGGATGCATCATCTTCTTATCGAGTCTTTCTGTTTGATCAGAAACAATAATTGCTGAGTGTTACTGGATATATGTTTGTATGTCTGCCCATGCATGCCCACTGACCGTCCTTTTCGTCTTTTTCCATATCCTGCTTCAGAACAGATGTAAGCCAGCAATCCTAAATCTCTGTGCCTGGTTCATTTCTAATATTCAGGGTAACATCTGCATGTGGGTGACCACTTGATCAGTTGACAGTGACTCCATTCTCCTACTTTCTCCATCTCTGTCATTTTTGTGTGGTGATACTATATTCCCGTAAGCAGATTTTGATATGACCTCCTTTTCCTTCAAAATAGAAATCCCCTAAAATCTTGTGACTGTTCCAACTCCTGGGGTTCTGGTCTCACCCCTTGACCTGCTTCCTCGAACAATGACAGAGATCCCTTTGTCCTCACTTCCCATTGCAGTTGAATCCACATTCACAGATTATTCGTCATCTACTTCCACTAATCCCTGCATGACAGGGCCATCAAACACGTACAATATAAAACATGACAGCGCAGCACAGGCTCTTCGGTCCTCGAATTTGTGGCGAACTGTGAAACCAAGCTGAAGCCCGTCTAAGCTGCACCATTTTATTTTAATACATATATAAATCCAATGACAATTTAAATACCCTTAATACTGAACAGTCTACTCCTGTTGCAGGTAGTCCGTTCCTTGATTCTACTACACTCTGATCAAAGAAAAAAACCACTGCAATCTGACCGATGTATGTCACCCCTCAATGTAAAGCTATTTCCCCTCGTGTGAGCAATTACCATCTGAATGAAAAATGCGCTCACTGTCTACACTGTCTAAACATCTTCTTATCTTATATGTCTCAATTAATCATCACTCAACCTTCTCTCCATAACTTTATCAGTCTCAAGTTCCTGAGCATTTCCACGGAAGACCTTTCCTGCATTCCCGGTAGCATCCTATTAAATCTCTTCTGAGCAGTTTCGAAAGCCTCAACTTCCTTCTTGTCATACATGGGATTGTGTGTGCTTTAGTGGTTTGGATCAGAAATTGGCAAGCTGAAAGAAGACATTATCGGTTGGCCGAGAACATTCTTCAGCATGATCCACAACTCTCCCGAAGTCAACCACAAATTTACGAATCCATCCTTCTCCGCTCTCATTCAGTCATTTATGAAAATGACAAAAAGCAGTGGCCCCTAAAGATATCCTTGCCGTACACTAAATGTAACTGCACTCCAAGATAAAATTTTCTTCGCAACCTCCACTCTTTGTCATCTTTCAGCTCGCCAATTTCTAATCCAAACAGCCAAATCACCCTCAATCCCATGCCTCCATATTTTGTGCGATAGCCAACCGTGGGGAACTTTATGAAATGCCACATGAACCGCTTTACCTTCATCCAATTGTTGGTCACCTACTCAAAGAACTCAATGCGATTTGTGATGCACCACTTACCCTTCACAAAGCCGAGTTGATTATCCTTCCTATCATAACCTTGTTCAACACTTTAGCAACAAACATACTAATGTTCACTGGTCTATAATATCCAGCATAGCCTCTACTCAGCTTCTTGACTAAGGGAACAACACCCTACCGTCTTCCAGCACTATCCCTGAAGACAATGACGACATAGACATCAAAGCCCAAGACTCTGCAATCTCCTCCCTGACTTTCCAAAGAATCTTAGGATAAATCACATCCAGGCCAGGGGACTTATTCATTTTCACACTTGCCAGAATATCTAAAAACTCCTCCTTATGAACCTCAATCCAATCGCGTCCAGTAGCGTGTATCTCAGTATCTTCCTCGACATTTTCGTTTTCAAGTGTGAATGCCGACGAAACATATTCATTCAGCATTTCAACTACCTACTCTGACTCGACACACAGCTTTCCACTACTACTCCACTCCTATTGGCGCTAAAAGTCTTCTCGTAATTCTTTTTTTTCCCCTGCCAAACCTATAGTAAGCCTGAGGGTTTTCCTTGATCCTCTCGCCAATGCCTTGTCATGCCCCTTCCTGACTCCTCTGCCTTACAGCTTTCGGACTTTCCTGGCGAAATTTTAACTGTCAACAGCCTAATTGAGCCTTCCTGTGTCATCCTTACATCAGGTTTCTTTTTCTCT
>NW_025204850.1:8545-9933 GCF_004010195.1 Chiloscyllium plagiosum | reverse complement strand
TACTTCTGTTGATGGTTTCACCGGACATACCAACCACACGTTACATAATGGAACAATTTGCATCTCTCCAATAGTTCTTCTGAATGACATGTCTCCTCATTTCTCAACATCAAGAATTTACATGCCTCTGTACCTCTTAATGTTGAAACGTCGTTTCCTGCTACTCCTGGCCTATGCCAGTCAATCTTACTCTCACAAGTGTATATTTTAAGAAGTTCTCATACATTCTTCTCAATCCATCATGGTATCCAAACTTTGATTTATGGACGAACTCATAATCATCAGCCATTCTGCTTCTAATCTTGCCATTGTAACTCTGCTCTTCTGCACGACTTCTCACTATTGCACGAAGTGAATTTTTGAACTCGTTCGAAAAAAGAACGTTTCTAAGAGTGTCATAGGTTTGCTCAACTTTTTATACCCTTATCCACCTTTCAAAATTACTTTGATTCTTTCAAACTCAATTTGTGTTTAAA
This sequence comes from Chiloscyllium plagiosum, assembly GCF_004010195.1. Lineage (NCBI taxonomy): Eukaryota > Metazoa > Chordata > Chondrichthyes > Orectolobiformes > Hemiscylliidae > Chiloscyllium > Chiloscyllium plagiosum. Next base: position 9,457 of record NW_025204850.1, on the reverse strand, counting down.
TCAGGGACCCTTTTTTAGATTCCTGAAACATGATCTGTCGGCTTCTGGCACAAGCTCATATGCTTTCTTCACCTTATACTCCCCAGATGCCTCCTCCGATAGGGATACAAACAGCCTGACATACACCCCATTGTCCATGGAGCACCATATGGGACACGCTGGGAAATGAACAACAGCCTGACACACACCATTTCATCGTCTCTGAGCTTCACCATGCCAGCAGTCGATACGCTAGGGACCCAGAAACCAATGTCACGACAGGTACAGAGGGACAGAGAGATTCACATTAAAGACAGAAACAGATAGATAATTACCTGAGAACCTGTTGTGGAAATATGCGGAAAAAGACAGAGCAGTGGGACTAACTGGAGGAGTGAATCCTTCGACAGCAAAATTATAAGAATTAGAACAATGAATAATGGTATTTTCAGGTGAATTGAAATGGTTTGTTCAATCAAATTCTGAAACTGCTTCACAGAACACTTCAAATAACGTCCGCTGGGACAAGATGACAGCCCAGCACGGAGAGCTCTGAACACTATGCTAGTGTATTGCTCAGTAAACTGCACTATCTGCCCAGCATGGGGAGTATTGCAAAACGTTATTATCATATGGGAATGATACACACAACAGATGACTGTCTAAAAGGAGAGGATTTCCACCTCCATTGGACCAGTATAAGTGAAGGTGTGTGTGTGCATGTGCGCGAGCATGCATGTGTTTGTGTCTGTGTGTGTGTGTCATGCACGTGTGTGTGTGCGTGTGTGTGATGCATTTGGGTGTTGAATGCAAAAATCATTGCATGAGAGAAAATACACATGAAGGAAAACAGATTAAATATGAACCACTGGCAGGGATTTGGATAAACGACACAGAGAGAGTGAGGGAGGTTTCAAGAACAGATGAGTTAAA
>NW_025204850.1:6475-7777 GCF_004010195.1 Chiloscyllium plagiosum | reverse complement strand
AACATTCCAGCCAAATATTCTCCTATTCCAATCCATAGTTGGAACATTCCAATCTAATATTCTCAGATTCTCATCTCTCCTCGCTTCTGTCTGGAGCTGCTGATCCCTGTTAGTGCTGTTGGTGATTCTCCAGCTCATACTATGGCATAACACATTGGACGGCACCCATTTATGATTAAAAGATGGGAACTCTCCACTGGGGTATTTAGAACCCATGGAGACTGACATTAATCACAATCACTGACCAAACAGGCTCAGTTAACACCTTCCTTACATCACATCTCATATCACAATAAAAGGGAATAATATTTCCTCATTCTGGATGGAATGGACGAGGGTTACTGGATGGACTATGAATCGTACATTTTAAAAATATTTTTCCTTGAATGTACGGGTACTGTAAGAGCACTGCAGGATTGTTTATGTCCCACTCTGTCTATAAAATAAGATAAGGATTAAATGTCAGACTAGCTGCATAAGATGTCTGGTGAGGAAATTTCTGGATTCACTAACTCAAGGGAGAAAGTGAGGATTGCAGATGCTGAAGATCAGAGTCGGGAATGTGTGCTGGAAAAGCACAGCCAGTCAGGCAGCATCCGAGGAGCAGGAGAATCAATATTTTGTGTGTAAACCCTTCATTACGAAAGAGGCTTGAGGCCCAAGGTGTTAAGAGATAAATGGGATGGGGTGGGCTTGGTGGGAAGGTAGCTGAGAATGTGATAGGTCGATGAAGGTGGTATGTCGGAGAGGAGGGTGGAAGGGATAGGTGAGAAGGATAATGGACCGGTAGGACACATCAACAGGGCCGTGCTGAGTTGGAAGGTTAGATTTGGGATACGGTGGGGGTCAGGAAATGAGAAAACTGGTGATATCATCATTGATCCCATATAGTTTCAGGGTCCCAGGGCGGAAGATGAAGTTTTCTTCCTCCTGGCGTCGGGTGGTTAAGGAGTGGAGGTGGAGGAAGTCCAGGACGTGCATGTCCATGGCGGAATGGAAGGGGGAGTTAAAGTGTTCAGCTACAGTGCGGTGTGATTAGTTGGTGCGGGTAAAAATCCAATTGACGTGGAAGGTTCCTTTGGGGTATTGGACGGAGGTGAGGGGGAGGTGAAGGTGCAGGTTTTACAACTCCTGTGGTGGCAGTATAAGGTGCCAAGATGGGAGGGTGGGTTGGTGGGTGGCGTGGACCTGACAAGGGAGTCGCGCTGGGAATGTTCTTTATGGCGCACAGGTAGGGTGGGGAGGGAAATATAACCCTGGTGGTGGGTCTGCTTGTAGTTGGCCCAGATGGGGGACGATGAT
>NW_025204850.1:4440-5781 GCF_004010195.1 Chiloscyllium plagiosum | reverse complement strand
CAACACGTTACTGAACGATGGAGATAGATTGAAGAATGGGACTGGCCGGTGGAGTCAGAATTTGGATGGTCCAACCACAAGAATGAGAACAAAAGTAAAAGCATTGCCATATCAGTTGAAGTTATTAGTTCTATCACATTCTCAATCCATCTCAGAGAATCAGCCCAGACACCATAAACCCAGAGGAGATATCTGTTCAGCATGGAGCACTGTGCAGACCATGCTCGTGTATTGCTGAACACACCCCTGCAATCGGTCCAGAGTAGAACACTGTGCGGACCTCTGAAGTGATTGATCTATAAACCCAGGTGAGATATGTGTTCAGTATGATACACTGTGCAGACCGGACTGGTGTACTGTACAATAAAATCCCCAATCTACACAGAGTGGAAAGGTAAGCAGACCACAGCTATAAACCCAGATGAGACATGCGACCAGGGTGTGGAACTGTGTCCACCATCCCAGTACGTTTCTCAGTAACACTGCATGAGATCACTGTCCAGCGTACAGTATCCTGTAACATTAACCAGCGCTTCCAGGAATGATAGGTGAATGGGATATTGGTGTGAGTTCAGGAGAATTTTGGATTAACATTTGTTCTGCAGCATTGTAACTGGGAGTCGGGTCAGCACAGACTTCAACCCATTGGGCTGAATCTAACAATAAGTTGTCTCGATGCCATTTTCGTTGAGTGTGATAGAGGGATCGTCAACACGAGGCTGAGCTAGTTTCCTGGTGCTATCGTATCGAACTCACCTCATTAACTACCCACCCCACCCCATGGTGTCCCTCTCATTCAATGCCAGATTGATTCCATCACCCATCATGGCTGGAGGTACTCACCATCGCTCGGATACCCCTGGATTTTCCGTGATCCCTGGCACTGTGGCCAGCTTTAAAAGGCCAACGGGCACATGTGTGAGCTTTCTCTATTAGGAACTGCCCTGCAAAGTTTACCCTGAGCATGTCAGATAAGGGGCAATTACACCACAGTTTGACGACAGGGGCACGGAAGTCCTGGTGGATGGGCTAGTACAGAGGGGGAACATTCTCTTCCCAGAGGGTGCCACACCACCAGACCCAACGACCATGATCTGAGCTCACCACCCAGTTGGGTGCAGTATCTGCGGTCTGAATAAATGTCCAGCAATACCGGACAAGCATCAATAACCTTCACAGCTCTGTCAGGATAAGGGTCACCGTATTCTCTCTGCTCCCTCACTCTCACTGTATATCTGTTACAGCACCTACCCCCGAACAAGGCTCATGCTCCAACATTCTCACTGCTGCATGTAGCATCTTCCCCCCTCCCTCTGCTTCTCTCACCTCCACTATACCCCC